>NC_043008.1:2496830-2521830 GCF_006345805.1 Octopus sinensis | reverse complement strand
TTGAATATTTCTCTTGCTGTTTATAAAGTTTCAGCGAAAATCAGGCTGTGTTGCCCTCCATGTTGGCCCCTTGTGGGCAATAAAAAAACCCAGTTGTTATCGATTGAATAGCAGATACTTAGTTCACTTTTATTCGTCATCATTCAGGCGTTTGCTTTATATTACGGGTTTCATCTGCTAGAGAAGATCATGTTTTTGACGTCCACTAATATTGTCTACGTAAGGGCTACTTCATAAATAGATTTTGCTGTTAGAAACAAGCTGTAAAGAATACAGATGGAAGTATGGAGCACAGACTCGATAAAAGCGAAAAGTAGAACAATCAAGGAAACATATCTGCAGAAAAGCCGTTCATTGAGTATAATCATGGACACACACACACAAGCTCTCTCTCACACACACATACACACACATCAAGCGCGCGCGTGTACAGACACACGTATACACATACACATCATACATGCAATCGAATATGTGTGTGTGTGAATGTATGCACAAGCTCTCCTAGAGCTCAGCAAAATCTAATCCAGTTATAGACTTAAAAACATTGCATCATGTTGCCAAAATGCGTGATGTGTTTTATATCCATGTCTGACGAAAAATTCTGAAACGGTAACACACTGCAAGCGGAGATTTAATGTTACTTCACTTCTCTGTATTTATATCCCATTGGAATCAAGGATACTTTTTATCTTCCAGAATCAATACTAGCAGTAATTCAAATACCAGTAATGCGCTCATATTTGATTAAATTGACTGTACACGAGGAATTTGGCGAGCCGCCGTTTCAGACGAAATAAGAATATATGGACATTGCGTAGTATTGATCTACTCACAGTAATCCACAAAACACACGTACGCACGCTCGCACGCACGCACGTACGCATACACGCTCACACACACACACACATACAAACATTCATCCTAATTGTTTTGTGTGTACACATACACACAGATATTCCTGCATATATTTCGTATATATATATATATATATACATATATAATATGATGTGTGTATATAGGTGTGCATATGTACATGGATGTATATATGTACATACGTATATATATATATAAATATATATATATATATATATGTGTGTGTGTGTGAGAGAGAGTTAAATATCGGTATGTGTATATATACCAATGTATATAAAAAATGAATATGTTTAATAAATAAATAAATGTACATCTGCATGCTTGAGTATATGTATAAATATGAAGACTCATGTACTTATTTCTCTCTCTGTTCACTCTTTCGGTGTTTTCTCTCTCTGTCTTTATCTTTCTCTCTCTCTCTCTCTATATATATATATATATATATATATATATATAAATGTGTGTACACATATATATGTACTTATAAATGTATATATAGGTATATGTATGCGTGCATACATACATACATATATATACATATGTGTGTGTGTGTGTGTGTGTATGTATATATATATACATATATATATTTATATATGTATGTATGTACATATATATGTGTGCGTGTGTGTGATCTAACAGAAAACGACTGAGAAAGTGAGTTTTAGACATAAAGAGTGAGACAGAAATAAGTGAAAAATATAATTTCCATGAAGTAATCATCTATCATATATTCCGAGTGATATTACAACATGCTGCGTAATAAAGTGGATAAATATACAAATTTGATTGTATGGACTCGAATATTAGATGGAAGGAGAAAACTAGACACACATACTACAACGGCTGCATATTTACGTTAAACATCTTGTATACATACCGCAGCAAGCACACAAATAAATGTCAAAAGGACGGGTAGATAAATTTAATTTAGATAAGAAATATATTTAGAAAAGAATGATAACATTATGTATGGACATTATATGTGTATATATATGTATATATGTTAAACATACATGAATCATTATACATGTATATATATGTATATATGTTAAACATGCATGAATCATTATACATGTATATATATATATATTTATATTTAAATTTATATATATAAATATATTTTTGTATGTATATATATATATATATTTATATATTTATACATAAATATATGCAAGTATACATATATATATATATATATATATATATATATATATATATATATATTCATATATATGTGCATATCTATACACTTATTTATATATATAAACTTATGTATATATATATATATATATATTATATATATTTATACTCATATGTAATTTCAGTCCTATCAGTTTCAAAAGGCGTTAAATCTTTTGATAAATTTGGCATCTTCGCGTTTAGAATATTGGTAATTTAAACACAATGATATAGCAAGAAAATGGTGGTTATATAACGTGTATATTCTTTAAGACATAAATACAGAAATGATATGAATGTTGGATATAAAACTAATATATATCCAAAGCGGATTTAAATTGCTCTTATGATTATTTTTGGTATCGTTATTCTTATGCAATTTTTTACTTTTAATATGTTAAACGCGTTACATTATTTGGGATTATTTTTTAACCTTGTGTGATTTGATACTTATTTTATTTTACCAGTGAGTATTTCCGCTTTCGTATTGACTCGTCTTTTTGTTTCGCTAAATATAGTGGAAATCAAGTAACATATACTTAAAAACAAACAAAATGAACCCACTTGAAACTGACGTCTGGATTGCCTACGTCTAAATATGGAATGACTTTCTTTTAGGAACGTGAAGTGTTTGCTTATAGGTTTACTATCTTTTACTATCTTTTACTATTGTTGGAAACAAGCAAAATATCGATATGTACAATTTTTAATGTTCCTTTCATCGAAAAGTGCTCTCTGGCGCGGATAGTTTGGTTTCAGGCAGCTGGATCTACCATGGGCATAGATAAAGGAGCCCTGTACATCTGTTAGAAAGTATGTTGTCAAAGATAGAATATCTATGAATATTTTAGCAATTAAACAGAGATTTCAGCTAATACAAGGAACGTAGCGAAGTTATTTTTGACATACTTTTTAACAGAGATCTCCACAACGATTAACAATGTTTAGAGAGTAATAATAAACAGGGTTACGTTTGCAAATATACTTTTGTATACAATATATTTGAAACAACATGCGAAAACGTGGTTCCTTCATACAATTTAGTTCCTTTGACTGTCGACCTTGGGGACAACGGAATAGTTTTGATGCTAACTTGTCTTATGAGGTGACGCATAAACCCTTCTCCATTGATGGATTAGTGACACAATTACCATACAAGGATATGTGGTAATTAATAACTTTAAATTTGTCAAATGGTCATCATGAACGAAGAAAATGTCTCAAAGATATCATTTGCGTAGTAATTAGCCAAAATCTATATTTAGTACGATGACCTATGAGTATTTCCGTGATTTCATCGCAAGTGTTGTTCAGCATATAAGATGCCGTGGCGTGACAGAACAGAACACGTTTACGTGTATAGTCTTGTATCTAAGATACTATGAAAGCCAAACATGAAAGCAGGCTACCGCTATTTTCATTACAATTTTGACAGCAATGCATTTGACCAGCAACGCCAAGAAATGAATAAATAGATGGTAATAGCTTCTGGAAAGTCTGTTTAACCATAGAATCAATTTGTTTTTGGTTCCATACATATTGTGCCATAATATGAATAGCGTAATCACTGCTATGTTTCTTTATTTAATTCCAATTCAAATGTACGACATTGTGATGATATAAAAGAAAACAAAAATGCTACGAAGAGAAAGTATAAGCATTTTTACATCATGAACAAAATATCTGAATCATTTGGAAGAATTGCTGGCAACAATTTCAAAGAGGAGATAACAGAAATACACACAAACCAATTCTTATAGTATTACAAAGAGAAATGATATTCTCCAAACAAACACTTGAAGAAAATGGTGACAAGGGAAATTTAAAGAGTGAAACACGTCTCAGAAAATAATTGTAATTATAACATGTTTGAAGCAATATTCCTAGATGTGATGTGGTGACACTAAACCAGATAAGTGGACGGATAAAAATTTGTGATGCAATGACTGGGAATATCATTATACTACCAAAGCCAGCAATAATTTGTGAAAATTTCATTCTAAGAAGCAGAAAATCTAAAAAGTGAAATTAAAAGTAAGAAAGAGACCCATTCATTAATAATAGAGCGAATGTAGCAAATTTGAATGAATGTATGAGAGAGAGAGAGAGAGATAAAGAGAGAAAGAGAGAAAGATAGAGAGAGAGAGAGAGTTTATGAGAGGTAATGGTATCAATAAGACCCAAAGGTGTCAGGTAATGCTGAGTACGTGCTATGGGTAGACTATAGTTAACTTACAAGTTCAGAATGGGGAGTCCAACGTTGGTCATATATCAGCATGTGTATATATAAAAAATTCAGAATGGGATAAAAATCCAAGGCTGTTAAAGATTTTAGAACGCTTATAAATAGAAGGTATTACAGCTGTTTCAGGGATAATTGTATATCCCTTCATTGGCGACGGTGTGAGAAAATGGTTAAGCAGTAGTTATTCCAGATAAGATATGAAATAGAGGGTGAAGTGGAGGAATGAAAATAGACGTGCGATATGCAGAGATATTGCATCCGTAGATTCATTATTTAGGCAGAATGGTATAAATATAAGATTCCAATACTTTGTGAGTAACTTCCAATAGTATTTAAAATTGGTCATTCCAAGTATAGAGTTTGTACACGGTATTATTGAATGGAGTTCATTTAAAGTGACTTAAAAGCTGGGAATGTAATGTCAAATCGAAAACAGGAAGAGAAGAATATATATATATATACACATATATATGAATATATATATATATATATATATATATATATATATAATATATATATATATATATATATATATATAATATATATATATATATTAGAATAAATAAGGTACTCAGATATCTGGATGGTTTTATATTTACAAACTTTTATTAATATGTCATAGTTTTTTATAAATCATATAATAGCGCTGGCATCTACTCTAGTAGAACCTCCAGATTTGAATGTGTTTGAGAGGATTCGTCTCTTTTTATAGTATTATTGAATGTGTGGCAGTGGGGAGAGATATAGGATAGTAAAAGAGGGGGACGAATTAGGAGAAAGTGAGAGAGAGTGTGTGAGTTTTTGTGTGTTTCTGTGTGTATATGTTTGTGTGTGTATATGTGTGTGTGTGGCTGTGTGTGTGTGGGCGTATTGTAACTCTGATCAAACATGTTTGTCGTATTGCGTAGATAATACGATATAGTTATATAATCCATGACGGGTATCCATCCCTTTTGAAGAGCATTTGGCTACTCTTTTCAGCAAGTTGAGTAATGATATCGAAGCTCCTGTTTTAGCTATTCCGTGTAAATGCTGTTTCAGTTTAACTTGTTGCCGTTGTTTATCTTGCTGATTCATTACTCTTTATTCAGCTGTCAAATTATGAATTGATAGCTATGACAAACATCTATCAATATTAAGGCTATATGTTTATTTATTTAATTCGCTGAGATATTATTCAAGAAACATGCACTGATTTTGCAGTCAATTCGTTTCAACGCAGAAAGACTCTCTTTCAAAGTGAGCGCATATTTTGTTATAATTAATAATTCCCTTGTCTGAAAGTAAGGGAAATTACCAGTGTTCAACGTATACACGAAAGTTATGAGCGGCTAGAGCACAGTTTGAGACGGTTTCACACTTTGAGGGTTGTACAAATATCACACAGGTGCATCTTATTGCTCTCCGTTCCAAAGGAACAGGTAGAAAATGTACACTTTATATACCAACAATATTTACGAGAAAAGAAATTTGGTTGTGTTTCTCTTGGTTCCTGTAGAGAAGCGCTATGCACTCATGGCACTTCTTTATAGATTAAGTATTGTCTAGATTAAATTTGCGAAACTTATCCCACATTAACCAAGCTCAATGATGAACAGCTTTGGTGTTCTGAGAACCGTAGAATCAGCTTCGTCAACGATATCGTCACTGAAAACGATGGCGTTCTTTTGTGGGGAGGAAAAGCGGTACATTTACTTACGAATAAATATGTCTTTGGTACAAGTTAAAAATAATTTAACGTAAGGACGGCTGACTAAAACATAGCTATGGAAAGAAAACGCGTAATATAGATCTTTGAGAAGTTTTCGTTGATCAGGAGATACGCCGATACCTAATATTATATCGTCATCATTATTTAATATCATCAACAAGGCCTGATCAAACATTTCAGATGAAATTAACTCCAACCATTTGGCTCATCTCTCTCTTGTGGGTTCTGTTGTTTTCTTCATATCAAAACACATCATAACATTCCCGTATAGAAAGTTGATGCTTGTTTACGAAATAATACCTAAATTGTCTTTATTATCTTTCTTTACTTTAGATTGATAAATAATTAATCAATAATTAAATAATAAGAAAGCAATTAAGAGTTACTATTTTTATTTGTACTATATTGTATTTAACAAACAATTATTCTGATAGGTAAAGCTTGATCATTAATCAACGTCGTTGATTAATGAATATATATATATATATATATAATATATATATATATACAATTAGAATGCATAATTATTTAGCATGTGTATACTCCGTGCTGCCTAAATATGCATTAATCTTAGCGCCCTTACTGATGAAGCACGGGTGGCAAATTAATTTAGTTGCACAGTAATGCAGAAACATGAGTCTAGGGGTAACTATAGAAATATTTTTTATTTTTCATTGCCTTTGAAACTACTCTTATTCGTGGTTTGGTCTTTAACTACCCTTTCAAGCATGTGAGGTGTCCTGTTAAAGGTCACCTCTTTTGTGCATAAATACGTACACTATTTCATACATATGCATATATATAGAACATCTCCCTATTATGCTTTTTGCTTCACAATACTTTTTACGAGAATGTTCCGTCTGGGTTTCTGTTTATTTTGTTTATCAACTTTATAATAGATTTTAAATGTCTACTGGGCCACTTGAGCACAGATCCTCGCTGAAATGTTTCTGCTATTGAATAGTGTTAATAGTTATGGTATGTAACGTAGAATTCAGTATAACTCGACAATCGATTAAGGATGTTTACCAATTTGTTAAACCACCGAGAAATAACTGAATGAGCCCTGTTTATATGTCTACTACATAGTCTACATACATTACACTGTCCCTGACACTGAACGTAATCAAACGTGATACGTCGCCATTTCTTATTCTTTTAGTGTCCTCTTTATTTTCCATTCCAATTATATGTAAAAGTCTGGCCTTTCTTTTCTTCGTTTATTCGATTCCCTAGTCTACCGCTCAAATGTGCACCGTTTTAAGCGACATTTTCAAACTATACCTCTCAATTTATGCATTTTTCTTTTGGATACTTTCGTCATCCTATCACCACTTGCTCCTTCGATGTGTGTCTTTACTTCAGTCGTCTCTTTTTCTCCAAAGCGAATTAGGCAAGCAACATCACTTTCCTCATCTATTGCCTGCACAACCTCCTCATTTGTCATGATTTTCGATTCTGTATTATCCTATCTTACACATCCCTTCCGTTACGCTCTGTACATTATCTTGCGCTTTACACGCTCTCTCATAACTGCTACTCTCCATTTCACTCCCTCAGTAATCCAAACGTGTTTCTCCTTTGGCTCTCCTTCTTTTCTCCTCCACCTATCAATTTTTCTTAAATACCATTCACATATATTAATATATGCCAACGAGACTGAAGTACCTGCAAATATATTAATACTAATGCTGTGTATTCGTGTTCATAGACTATACGTGCCTAAATGCAAGTAACATTTCGGAATGCCCATGTAGAACTAGAATCGTCTGACATTTGTTTGTTTTTCTAATAGCATGCTAGGTTGATTTAAATAAATAATAGTTTGTATCCTTCAGCGAGGAAAGTAGTACTTTGACACTTTCCTGTGCAGTTTGGCGACATTAAGTATGAAATAATTTTAAGCAGAAACCTATCAATACGCTTGTATGTTATGATCAATAAAAAAGGTTTCCTGTGTCAATAATATTATTGGTGTATAAATATCTCTTCATCTTTCTTGATTCTTCATCAAACGTTATTTTATCTCTCTCATCTATATAATTGTCACATCTCTTATCTGCGTAATGTTTTCATTCTGTTTTGCAGTGCTTATCATTTTGCTCTTGATCATTCCTCCTAACAGGGATTATTAAGTCGTTATATTGCTTTCAATTATCATTTGATCTTTTTTATTTCAATTTCTACATAAGTATATCACAATTAATCAATTAATTACACACACACACATACACCTTTCAAGAGAGAGGAAAATACATCAATATACAGAGGTACAAAACGTGAGATTGGAATGGAAGTGATGATCTAATTATGGTTTACTGTTTACGGAATTTGCAGTAGTAATAGTGTTATAAGTAATACAGATATCATTATCCTGGCACTTATGCACCTACAAAAAACAAAAAAAGAACACTAACCGCTGCGACAAATATTGCTTTAACTGAAAATACCCGCTAAGCTAACACGGTAATAGTTATTGATTTGAACAAGAGTATCACGTCTGAATATATATTAAAACAAATGTTTACAAAACTTCCCTTCGCAAGCTGTACTTCGTAGACCATTTCTAGCAAAAGAAAAAATTAAACATCCTTATGAAGGACAGGGTAATAGCAACAGCAATGGCAACCTCAGCAGCAGTAAAATATACTTATCACGGTAAAATATGGGAGACGGAAAAACTCAGCGACAAACTGGACACTGCCTCGAAATACTCTCGAATAAAATTCTTCAATCTTAAGGGAATAAAATATGAAATAAAATGTACAAACCGATTCAGTGCCCACGGTTGTAAAACAAAGTGACTGGCTATAGTTGACAGGGTATTGAATACATTTCTCCAAAAGCTAGAATGAATTTGAATGACAATACCATCTTCAATTGTAACTTTATGTAGACTTCTACATTTTCAGCTCCACCATAGTTGCCAGCGACGACGCTGATGTAATAAATCTCAGGAGAGCACTAAAGGATGGAAACAGCTCAGAACTTTTGTAATGAGATGTGCTTAAAATACCCGAAACTTTTCATTGGTAATACTTTATAGTTTAGGAAGTATTCAATTTCTGATGTTATAACTTCATTTTTGTCAAATTCAAAAGCGTTCAGTTTAAAATACTCACATATCACCTGCTAAAATTAACGAGGTTACGCGTAAATCTTTCATTAACAAAAATCTTTCTTATATGCGTGGCTTCACACATGCACATATATGCGAACATATACAATGTTTCTCACTGACATGCATACACACACAGGCATGCATACATACATTGATATATATATATGTATATATATATATAGAGAGAGAGATATATATGTGTGTACCTATATATATATATATATATATATGTGTGTGTGTGTGTATATATATACATATGGATAGATAGAGAGTTGTATGCACATACGTGTGTTAGCTTATGTCTATTTACGTATGCATACATGCATGTATGTGGGTATATATATATATATATATATATATGCGTATATATATATATATACATATATAGACACAAATACATATACATATATTTTTACATATACACATATATATGCATACATACATGACATATATATGCATGTATATATGTATGTATGCATATACATATATATATATATATATATATATATATATATATATATATAATATATATATATATATATATATATATGTATACATATATATACACTCAAACACGCACACAATCGCACACACATATAAACTCGTAAACGTGTATAACTCCGTATGTGAATTTATACTCTATGTGTTTAAAAGACCAGCCATTTCACTGATTAGCACGTTGAGCTCCAACATCATTATTAACAAAAATAACAATTGTAATGCATTTATAAACACCAGCCAAGAAAGCCGTCATTCTGTCGACACCCTTATCAACACCGTTGTAATTATCAACACGTCTGAAGATACCGTAGATTTTGATATCGATGATAGTTCCCGTGTACTAATCGACAGTAACAGAAGAACTAATAACATTGATATTTAGCGGACCGTAATGCAAGAAACTAAAGTCATGTAACCCCTAACAACAGAATATTTTAATGTTTCTGTAGTATTCAAATTGTTTCTGGTTATATCCTTTGTCGGTATTAAGGTTTATTGTGTCTGAATATCGCAGCTCTTTCCAATCAATGATTAAGAACTTGTAAATTGAAGGCATAAGTGGTTAGCTGGTTGGTAATCCCTGCGATCTTAATTGCTAGGAAGAAATGCATAGGGTAAATGAAGAGCGCTTCGTTTGGCTTGCTAGGAATTGAAAAGGACTCAGTGACTGGATATTATATGAAACGAATCACTTCCAAGTAGCAGACGTTTGTGTAGCTGAGGAATAAAAGGAAAAAAATAAACCGCTTCCTTGTAGGACAAAAGCTGAGATATATCCGCGATTGGCTTTCTACCATTTAGTGTATTGAACATTTCTGAATGTGATCAGGCACGCCTATATCTGAGCAGCGACAGTAGCATCACTGTGGTCTTAGGTGTGAGAATAATATACTAGTTTGTGTTTTACCTGCGTTCAGTAGAAGTTTCAATAATTTTCGAGCAAAGAAATTTCTCTACTGCTCAAGTGAAGCGTTGTAAAACGGCCAAAAAGGAAGAAAGAGGAAGACAAAACAGTTATGTTACTCTCTCATTTTATGATATATCTTTATAAAGACTATATTGGTATGACTGGAACGAATGGAACAAATATGAAAATTATGAATTGTTACTAAAATCATCAACAACAACACTACATCAGCAGTAACGACAACAGCGTAGTCAGCTGTGTGAAACAACAACAGAAAAACCATTAAAAATAACAATTTTATCTTATATTACCTCCAGCGACAGAAACGTTATCAGTTCTTAAATACTCAGATATGAGAATAGCCCATCATTTCTACTTATAGCTATCTTAACCACCAAATAGTAGACATTTTGGTAAATACGTTGATCTGATTAGCATAATAATGCTCTAGGGACGCATAATTATCATAATTATTATTACAGGAATAGGGCAACTTGATAATTTTAAATGCAAACGAATATAAAAATATATATTTGTAATCGACGCTATGAATAAAAAAATAAACCTCCGCTGGCCCAAACCTGAGGATTGGAGGATGTCAAAATCTCGCTGAATATATCTACAGAACGCGGTCAATTGCATTACTAAATGGATTAGCCAATTACTGATGGCAATATTCTTTTGTGATGAGTGGTAGTGGCGGAGTCATGGGGACATTGAGATAAGAAATACTAATGTTTGGTAAAGTTATTTTGCAATTTGGCTACAGGGGAAAATAAATTAGTCACTAAGTCTATAGTCAAATAAAATCGACGTTTAGGAATATTTCTTTGAAACATGGTTTTGTAATATGACTTAGAAAAGATGTAGCTACTGAAAAAGCAAAATAGTTCAAGGACAATTGAGCGTGTATTAGGAACACACTTGGAAAAACATCACAAATTGTACACAAGATGCATAAAACGCATATAGAACGCTTGGTGATACATGGAACGTCCCAAGACGCAGTTGCAGGAATGCTATTCGTTGGATCTTACACAGTAGTGCAACATGGTACCAAAACTGCCTTTCACGAAGCCAATATGCTAGTGAAATTTGGCTTATATTTAAGGAATTGGATGAATAAATGCAGGGTGTCTCATGTGAAACTCGGCTGATCAAGACACCTCTCTAAACATCTGTTCTCTGCGAATCACACCGCGAATTATATTGCAAAAGATATATTCAGTTATTTACAATATAATCCAATGTCTTTTGCAAGGTGGTTCATCGAACTATGGATTGATTGTTCATGTATTTTGATCAGAGGAATTTCTGGTGTTTAGAGTCTCTCTAACTCAGATTCTCTCTCCTTCTCTGTCACTCTGTCTGGCTGTTTCTCTCTGTCTTTCTTCACACACACACACACACACATGTGTACGCATTTGTATATATGTGTGTGTATGGTGCGATATAATTACATAACAAAAATTACTTTTGAAAAAGACGGCCACCTTCCTAATAAGGCTTTGGAATTTTTTACTTATTATGGATGTCTAACTACTAAAGAACTAACTAAAGAAAAAAATAACATTGATGTTAGCAGCAATATCTCAACGAAAACTTGTTGCCAGTCAATGTCATAGAATTATACGTCACCTTAAATTCTGATATAATTATCTCTTCATCTTTCTTTCATCTCGTTAAAACGTATTTTCTCTTCTTTCTTATAATTACCATAATCTATTTTCCGCTTTCATTTCTCTTCTTATAATACTGTAATTATTGAGAGGGCTTGCTATGTGATGATTTCGTTTTTTTTTTCTATATTCATTTGTTTCGGTCCTTTAAATAATTTGGCAAGTATTAAATATTTTTTCTATGATAAACACACGACCTTTTAATTTGAGAAAGAGAAGTACTCGATTACACCGACCTTCGAACTGAACTGCCAGTAATTTTATCAACCACAAAAGGCTGAGTGGATCTCGTCAGAATTTGATAAGAATTTATATAACATATAATAATTAATATTTGTCCTATGTGGACATTAAAAGTATCGGATGTAGTTGTATAATTGAGAAAAAAGAAAACAGCCCCTTGTGTCATTCATAATGTTGTTTCTAATTTGCAGGGAGGGGTAAAATCGTTAATGTCAGCCGTATGGTTTAATTTGTACATTATATTATCAGGAGTGGATGAAGGAAAATCCATCGTTATCTTGGTGGGATTCGAAATAAGAACAGAAGAATGAAGAAACAGTTTTTTGTCAAAAATGCTCTTATACATTGCCATCTTTCATCATAGTCACTAACCATGATTTATCACTTATTAACGAAGCTAACATTCATGAGAAGCGAGATCTAATCGAAGGCATCAACCCGGCTTTTTGAATGGTGACTTATTTTATCGACCCGGGTTAATTGTAAGGCATAATTCATTTCGACTGAAAACATTTTTCCTACGCTTACTTGATTCTGCAAGGTCCACAGCCCTTCATCACTAATAACAGAACCGACAATAAGAAAATCAAGAAAAGATATAAAAACATAAAATAAAATGAAAACATAACGCGCGCATTCATAACTAAAAACATAATAAAAAGCAGCATCTCGATCCTTGAAATGCTACCCTAGGCAAAATGGGTAAACTAAAACTAGAGGTAATATTTCCTAAATAGAGAAGCGGACTTCCTTGCCAAATCCTTTTATAGATTTAAATCTTAGCGATAGTCATCGTTGTCATCATCATCGTCATCACATGTCATTATCATTTGCAATGTTATTTGGGAGCCCATAACTTGATTTCGTTTTGACTTTCGCTTATTAGAATCAGCTGTGTTTAAACTCCTCACGCAAACACACAGAAACACATTCATTTATGCATATACATCTACATGTTCGACAGTACAAATGTCACTGTATATCTGTAAATGCTATACGTACGCACAAAGCCACAAGCACATACACAGAAACATCTATATACATACATATATATATATAATATATATATATATATATATTATATATATATATATATATATATGTATATATATATATATATGTTTACACACATATATATTAAGTTATGCATTTAATTATCAATACCCTACCCCTTATGCAGCTGCTTTTACTGACATCACCGGAAAACTCACTTTATTCATCAATGCCAATATATCACCAATTTTACTAATGCTATCGACAACCCCTATAATGTTACCAACGACAGCTATGATGTTACTCCTTTCTAACAGAATTCCAGCGTAGTTGACTTTGTGTTTGCTTATATTTCGGGGTCGATAGAATATGTACGTTTTCAGTACTTGTGTTGTTGTAATCAATTTAACTCTTCACACGAACTTAATGACATGTTGCCAACATTTGAAGACATTATTAGAAAAAATAAAATCTCAATTAGAAATCAATCACAAAAACAGTAAATAAAACAAATACATAAATAAGAATCTAACTGAAGATTGTTTGCTTGCGATGATGTTGACAGGAGACAGAGCTAAAAGTGAAAGAAAATTATAACGAATAACAGAATCATAAGCAGTAACTTCATATTCTATGATTTAAATTAAAAGACATCAGAGGTTAGGCGTCCATGCCTTCAGTCGTACTAATTCTCATAGGTGTTTCCGAACAGTTTCCGAAATTGCTTCACATGAATGAGATTGGCACCGACAGATGCGAAAAATGTAGATCTGATCGAAAGAGAATAGACTGGGAAAATATAAAGTCGTATTCCTCCATCAACAAGAAATTCTCGCAGGAACATTCGATAAAAGTATTTATAAAATATTAATTATTTGCGTGTTTATGTTTGAGCTTGTGCTTGTTCATTCGGAGCATTATGCAACTCACTTCTTGATACCCTTCAGTGGAAGAACTATTCACCAAAACTTCGTGTAATTCAGTATAAACTGCAGTGGTGAAATAAGACAATTTGTTTTTTGCATATGTGTCTCAGTGCTGTCTTTCAGAAATCTAATTGTTGTGTAATGTGTGCTTATAACGGACGTAGAAGAATATGGACTGATATAAATAGTTTTATATTAATGGGTCTTATCAATATGTTGAAACCATGAGTATAGTGTAGGGGACGGCAATGAGCAATTGGTAGCCTTTCTGCGCGCACATTAGTATCAGAGCTGTAGACAGATAATTGTTAATACAAAGACAATCGTTCTCATACACAATATAGGCACGTATCTGTGGAGTCTATACCAGGCAAATATTACCAGAAACATACTTCTCACCAAAGCAAACATCACTATTATTATCAACGTCATTAAAACATGCAAAACGGCAACTATCCTAATTAAAGTCATATTCGTCAAAGTCATAGGACATCCTGTTAAACGAGCAGAGCAGTTAATGAGATAAGCATTAACAACGAACAGGAGCAGTAGCCGCATCAACTGGATTATCAATCACATGAAAACGAATCTATTGTCAAATATGCATTATTCTACACGCGATAATTTAATTGTCATAAATAAAACCGTTCTATTTTCAGACCGGACCATTAGGATTAATGTAGTGATTGTTGGAGAGTAACAGGACAGATTCGATATTCATCGATGAAATATCTGGAAATTGTCGGTTTCCTAGATGATGAAGTGTGTGAAAGTATGGCGCAGGGCAGGCATTTAAAAAGAAGCCGTATTACTACCACCACATCTCATCATGATCATCATCAGCGCCACGGCAGTATCATATTTATGACTACGGATATGAACATAACCATAGTCGTCATCGTTATCATCGAAGACGAGGAATATAACCATCATCATCAGCAGCATTTTAAGCGTCACCATCGTCATCGTCCTCGCCTCCTTCCCCTCATCATCATCATCACTATCAGCATCGATACTACGACCACTGCCACCACGAACGGTGCGAGCAACACACCAACACCATATCATCATGCAACCGTACCACCACTTCTAGCACCACCAACACCATCATCCTCATCATGATAATTGTTATTCACCAGCATCATTATCATCATCAAATTCAGCTCCAGTATTAGAATCGACCATATCTCTATCAAACTAGATTTCACACAATTCAGCTGAAATTTTCTGAAAGAAATGCAGTGAAATCTCAGATTCTTTCAAATTCATATTAATTATTGAAAAGTCTATTTTGAACTTGTTAGTGACGACATAATGGAATTTTCGTCATGCTGCAATATTGTGCATTAAACTTTCAGAAATATATTTACATAGATATATCTGTATATTTGCATCGGAATAAGAATGCTGTCAGAATTATTCGAGAGTATATGAGTGTGGGCAGATATTAAAAAAAGACAAATACATCCATACGCACTCGAGAATCCTTAACACTAACGTAAGCTTCGGCAATTTCCGTTGCCTCATCAGTTAAGACTGCCCGATTTTTCGGCAGTTTCCGGACTCACTCCGCCATTAGTATTTATAATTTCGTCAGCCAAGTTAATGGATGATTTAGCGATTCCCGAATGAGTATATGTAAAATAAATATAAACAGCAGTTTGCAACGCTTCACCATAAAGGAGAATTATAACTGTCACTAAATGGAACTAGGGTGTTAGGAAGCACCTACATTGCTAGAAATAAAAGCTGAACTTCTCTAATGCTAATGGAAATGTCTTACCTGATGAGGCAAAAGAAACTGCCGAAACTGATGTCAGTATTAAGAATTCTGGATCGGTACTTTTCGGAAAATTACGGTCCCTGTTTGTGTATATGTTTTCATTCACGTAAGTTAACGACAGTATTTGAGCGGATCAGCTATTATTTCTTGCAATTTACGTGTTTACTAACGCGCTAATCACTTTTAGTAACAATTATAATTCTCCATTATGGTGTAACACTTCAAACTGGTGTCTACATCAATCTTATATATACACATTAGCAAATCGCTATATCATCCAATACTTCGGCTGACGAAACATAAATTCTAATGGCGAAGCGATCCGGAAAGAGCCGAACAATTGAGCGGTCTTTTCAATTGCATGAACTTAAAGTCGGAGGAGAAAGGGATAATATACTAGCATCAACATGTTTGTGTTTTTTTTTTTATGCGTGTGTATTGTGTAGCTTCTGTGTTCTTGCGTGCGCATGTCTGAGTGTATCTGAGTTTGGATATTTGTGACTATGTACTCTCTCTCTCTCTCTCTCTCTCTCTCTCTCTCTTTCACACACACACAGACACACATTACAAATGATGCAAGGGAATTTGCCGAAACTGACATCAATATTAAGAATCCTTGATCGGCAATTTTCGGACAATAATGGTTAACGACAGCATTAGAGCTGTTTAGCTCTTATTTCTAGCAATATAGGAATTCCTGAACACCCTAGTTACATTTAATGACAGTTATAATTAACCCTTTTGGTGAAACACTGCAAACTGATATATATATATATATATATATATATATATATATATATATATTATATATATATATATATATATACGCACACAAATGATTATGTCGTCAGATGTTAAAATAGAATCTTAAAGTTTTCTCCATTGTGTTTCCCTGTGAAATGAATCTATCATATCTCAAACCCCCACGACCACAGACCAACGCATCAATACACGCGTATTCACAAACGTTCACGCAGGCACATTCATATACACACACAAGGGAATATAACACACGTATTCGTATGCAGTTGTAAACACATATACTCACATATATAAGTAGTCTCAATCTGGAAGTCGAAAGAGCAATTTTAAAGGGTCACGCGAGTGAAAGCTGTAGAATTTCTATGTGATTTCCATTCTAAATCACTTGACAAAGGCGAGAATAGAATCGTTCACTTTAATTTATATAATCCAAAGTCCATTCTACGGTCTTCTTTGACACATAGCGTTCAACATCTATGCTCATTGATTGTGAAGTTTATGCTAATTAATTGTGATGAGTATATAAATAAATCTATTAAATAAATTTATATAATACGCCATGTTTCAATATATATTAAATAAGCTATACGTATTTGTACAAACAGGTATTTCTCTATTAATTATTCTACTTCACATATTCCGCTGTATTCCACTATTACCCCTTATATTCAAATTACTGCGAGGTATAGTGTATTCAATTTTATCCAGTTCATATTTTCACTGTATGCAAACATGCATTTTTCGATTTTAGAAGAAAGTAAACCTGAAATTTCTGATTGAAAATTGAGGTAGCCACGTTATATTGGTGTCTCCTTATGGATTATACAAGAAATATGACTTCAGAGCCTTTTGCTCTGCTATTGAATAGTACTTTTGTAGATCCAAACCGAATTTATCAAATATATTGTAAATGCTTTGTGCATTTTTATTAACCACTTGAAGATTTTTCTATGAATTGTTTGCGATGATTTCACACTGATATTGATTTGCATGCTGATGACAGAATTCACTATATTTTTTTCGAAAAATAAAGAGTTAAGAAGATAAAAGTATTATAATGAAATAAGTGCAGTTATCTCACAAACAGAAACCTAAACTGTTTCCATGGCAACTGCAATATAGCGTCGATTGCACACGGAAACGCACACACATTTTTTAAGCTGAAAACATTACGGGGACATCAATTTGAAAAACAGTTTTAAAAAGAATGGCTTATAGAAAAAAATTAATTAAAGAAGACAATGTTGAAATAAGGAATATTAATTTTTTCTTACATGGAATGTAATGGAAGAAAGTGAACACCTTTCTTGTATACTGCGAAACACATGAAGACATGTTGATGTACAATTAGAATTATATCTTTGCCATAGTCACGGGTTCTTGGCGTCGATCCGCTGAAAGTAACAGCTAAAATGAAACAAAAACATATGGAATGTCAATAAAAGAAATTTCTGAGTAAACAAATTTATTTCCTAGAGATAATATTCCTCTTACCGGTAGCACCATATAAAACTCGCATATATGGCTAACGTTCACTGGCTAAAAATTCATAATTTTACATTCAGATTCGTTATTATTAAGTTTTCGAAAATATGAATGCAAATTTCGTCATCAACAAGTGAAACCATATGGAAAATACATGTTTTCAAAAAGTTCAATTTAAAATTTCAGAAAATACGCGTGGTTGGAAGAAACTGGAAATGATGCTACGCAGGCTTTGCGTAGACTAAATATGAAGACATTTTTAAAATGCATGTAACATGTTTCTACGATCATCTTTCCGGGTGGCAATATGCATGTTTTAGAAAATTTGAATACGTATACATGTACAATATATGTGAGATCAGGTACAGCATATATTTCGATAAAACAACAATATGCAGAGTAACGACTGAACAAATGACTTCACCGTTTTGTACATATTACGATAATCAAATCTCAATAATACTTCGGAAAGATACATATGATTTTATTTTAATTTTCACATTTTCTTTTACGTCATCAATCCTCCAATAGCAACTTTCATCATGTGCATATTTCAGGAATAGCTCCGTCATTATCGACTGCTCAGGTCCTGTAGTCCCTACATGCATACATACATACACACATACATACATACATACATACATACATACATACATACATACATACATACATACATACATACATACATACATACATACATACATACATATACAACTGCCTAGTTAACAAAAAGATATTTTGAAGCCTTTGGAGTTCCAAGATGCAACTAAAAGTGTACTTTATGTCATATTTCTCTAGAATACATCCCGCATGTGATTAGCAACCGTCCAAAAGTGACATTAAGATACTAACTCACTGTGGGACATGACGTTGTCACAGAAGCAATATACAATACTGTTTCGGAAAAAGACTGTCCTAGAATAAAGAATAAATAATGCACCTGCTATTTAATAGGTTCCCAAAGAGCAGCACAAGGAATACTGGTGGAACATTCTCATCAAAACATCTGTCAAGCGTAAATATAACAGGGCAGATATTGTTGTTTGGGACATGCAAGAAAACATGTACGTACCGTTATAAATGCCGGCTGCCTGGCTGATGTGAATATCTTATTGAAATCCAAAGGAAAAGAATGTATGCATGGATATAAGTGTGTGTATGCATGTATTTATGTGTGTTTGTGTATATGTGTGTGTGTACGCTTTATGTATGTATTTTGCGTGTTCATATCTTTGTGTGTTCATGTTTGTGTGTTTTTATGTGTGTGATTGCATGTGTGTCTATGTGTGGGTTTTTGTGACTATGTACTGTGCCTTTATGTATGGATATATGTCTCTATATGTGTCCTTGTGTGAAGTGAAATGCGTGTGTATATGTTCATGTGTTTCAGTCTTCCCTGGCAGACAAAATCACATTCACACGCAAAGACACGTAAGTATATGGGGAAAGGAACAAAATGTTTAGGGAAAAATTGCCGTCGCTATCGAAAATTTTCGATGAAAGCGTTTAAGAGATTTAGACTGTAGTGAGAAATCGTTGTCCAAGTTTGTATGCAGTGAGACGGAAATATGAGACTGTAACGAAATAACTTTGTACACGTTTGTATGCAGTGAAAGGGAAATGCGATCCAACAAAGTATTTGAACTTCATAAACTTGAAGCCTAACCTGCATCAATATTACTGATTTATTTTGAGATCCCCGAACTCGGTTGAAATCCATTGTTACAGTGGTAGGATGAGATGAATCCTAACCGTATGAACTAAATAAGAATGGAATGTAGCATATTAAAATGTGTAAAAACGAAATGAACGTTGTTTCGCTTTTTCTTTATAGAAAAATAACAAAAGTGAGCGTCATTAAATTTCTTCCGTAGTGGATATTCAATACTTTTCGGCGTAAACTGAAATATAAGTACGTTCAATTCTCCGATGTTGACTTTCACACCGATTAAGAAAAATTTCTAAGCAAAATACATTATCGAAATACATTATATATTTCATATATTTCTGGAAACTTCCAACTATTAAGCTGTTGTTATACAAAATATGAAATAATTGTAGATATTACTAGTGTTGTTTTTAAAGTTATTCTCGCCATAGTTAATGATACCTAAAGTCTCTGAAAAAAAAACCTTCCTAAAAAATTGAGCACAAATTCAGTAGACGTTGTCATCATTACTACCGCCTTCACGACTACTGCCTCACCTCACCACCACCTTAACCGATACTACATCACTGCTGTTGTTGCAAAGCCCCTTATCGTTTTGTAAGTCATAATTTATGGTTGTTTATTGTATTGTAAGTACCACAATATTTTGGCATGTGTGATTAAAGAATTTTCACACTGATTCATATTTACAATAGATTATGCCTGCTTACGTGTAATGCAGTGTATGCGTACGAGTGTATGTGTGTCTGCGTGTGTATGTGTGTGTGTGCATGTCTGTGTTTAAACATATGTGGGTATATCAAAATACATTGTCACCTGTGTTAGATATTTGCTTACTACCACTAGAACAACTCTCCATATAGGTACAGCAACATCAACTTCACTATGCATAACCATTAAATTGTCTCTATGCAATGAAAGATTAAGCTAGAAATAGGAGTCACATTAAAATTAAGCCACGACCTACATTCCCAAAAAAAGAGGCATAGACTAAATTTGGCATAGTCGTCTTACATGTATTGTGTATGATTCAAGAAGATAATGGTGAAGGCTGTATTGCTTTTTATTATTTACATATATAGTCGATTAGATCAGATTTGGGAATAATAGCACAAATACAATGACAGTACTAAAAATGTCTCCGCACACAATAGCTGGAAACAATTAACACTTATAAAATCGTAGAGGATGGACAATTTCAAAATTCTTCAATTCTGCTTTTGTGATAAAATTTTCACATTAAAATTTGATGTTTGTATCTGGATAATAACATTGAGCACGTTAAAATTTTAAAGTGTTATTGCCAGAAAGAAACTAATATAGTTGATTACGTAGGAGATACAATACTAGATGAGACAACAAATGCCTGGATAGGATTTTGAAGAGAGAACAACAGTAGCAATGCCACCGAGGTAGACAGAAATAGAAAGACTCTGATTGGTCGAGCAGCATGCTGAGAATATCAGCTAAATTTCATTTCTAATTGAAAGCTATCGACTTCATAACGAGATACATTGTGAATAATGAAATTTCAGATAGAAAAACAATTAAATAAATATTAAATACAGAAATTAAAGCAAGATGAACGCAACAGGGAAGCCCTCTATTATAAACGTAGTTGATGAGAAATGACCTTGGGCAAAAAGTGATAAACAAAATCAAATGATGCTTCTCTAACGACTGAGGAAACCCCGAATGAGTCGAGAAAATTTAGAAAACGTTTTCTTGCCTGACATTGTAGTATTTATCATAATCATGAGCAGATTGTTAAGATTACTGTCACCGTTAAGATAGGTTTGGAGAAGGATTACGAAATGTATGTGTCATGGACGAGGATGGACACTGTGCAGTGAGGTTCCATCGCGGGACTTAACATTACAACATCACACATAAAAATATGTAACCGTCCGTTTTTTTTATGTAAAGCGGATCACGGGTCAAATCTGTGGCCTCATCTTCGTGCTTGTCGAATAACCAGGTATATGTGGATCAATACATCGCCAGTAAATCTAACTAATGGTATGAAAATTAATACTAGTTTACTTATAATCAACAAAAAATAATTAGTATTCCATAACCTGTTAGAAAATATGATAGATAACACACCTTACTACTTTGAAAAATGGGAAGCACATATAAAATAATTAATCATAGTAATGGTCATGGTAGGAAGTATCAATTAGTGCGTACCAGAAAATAGATAGGAACAATATTAGATTAAGTAACTGCAACAAGAGTATAAAGGAAACCAACATCAGAGTCCAACTGAAAATATCATGCAGGTTGGTCCAGTTGATATTTCTGTTACCCTTAAATGATGTATCATCTAAAATGGTTTCACGAATGATGACAACGGAGGGGTACATTGAAAATAATTGATTATGTTGAATTTGATTGATATAATCTCCCTTTTGAATGACTGTTGCTTGTATTACTGCAAATTACAGAATCCTGGAATAAAACAAAATAGACTGACATCAGAAGCATGAGCGTACAAACCGTAAGATTTGACCATGGCGCTAACTGTTTACTTAAATTGTAATAGCAACCAAACCTCGAATCGTGTATAATGTTTCTGCTGCTGTCAAACTAATTTAATTCTAAAAGAAGTTAAAAAATCAAAACTGTCTTGGCAATAACTTCCATAGGAACGGCCGAATTAATACGCACACGAAATGTATTTTAGGAGGAGCAAATTAATTAGAATCAGGGAGAAACTTTGGAAAATATCTTTTGAAGTTCGGTGGTGTGAAATCCCAGATCGGTTCGAAAAATTGGAGACATGGAATCTGTGAAGTTGTACCTCCGTGGAAATGTCTCTGCGTTAAAACAACCTTGTCTAATCATACGCTTCCCTCAGAAAAGAGTTCATTAAAATAAAAGAAAGTTATTTTCGATTAGAATCTGTTACACTTGTGTATGATAACAGTTCTTATGCATGCTGGTATATGTGTAGTTCACGAGATGCGGTTTTTACTACATACTCTGGGTTTAGTCAATAGCATTATGCAACATGCATATGATACTTCGAAATTATACATTTATATGAAAGGTATCACACTACAGGCGTGCATATTGAAACTGTTGAATATATATATATATATTTATTTGAGCACTACTATTCCAGTCTGTTATATGTTTTGTGCGTTGTCACTAGCGATCTCAAGATATAACTTGGTATTTTATATATATATATGGATTCGTTTATTGGCACGCCTTTTCGCATGAAAATAATTTGGGATCTTTCCTCACATTTAAGAAAAAGTAAATGACAAAATACAATCAGGAAATCTAACAAGGGCTCTATGAGTTTTAATCATAGTAAAAGCTAACATTAGACAATTATCGTTAGTGTCAGAAACACCAATGTGAGACTTTTTATCATAGTTTACATTATCTCCTGAATCTTCTGGAGAAATTTCATTTCTCTTATCTTTTACTTTCTTATTTTTCATTTATAACATCATAAAATCTCACCCATGATCTTTCTTATATTACAAGTCGTACGAGGCTATAGCTTTTTTTTATCATTAGCCTATTTTTCTTGTAATATTCGTTTTTCTGTTGAAGTGTGTAAATAAGGGGAAAATATAATTAAATAATAATTATTTATATGTGTTTTGGTGTGAGACTAGAAGAGAATTTATAATTGTGAGTTACGAAATGTTATCTTGATGCATCGAAATGAATAAATTTGGGAAAGTTGATGAAATTATATTGAATGTTAGAGATAATATTTAGAAGTGAAAAACCAGGAGAAGTGAGTGAGACTGTGTATAGCTTCGTACTAGCAACTACAGAAGCAACATATGTCAGGGTAATTTCACTATTAATAAATACATAATCACCTATATGAATAAACTACCCTTACAAATATCAAATTAATTAATCTACAATGGCAATGCAATCAATTGTATTAATACATTCACAACACTTGCTTGATACAGTAGCCAATTTTATTCGAACCATACATTACTGTTTCGAACCAGAAGATTTCTTTATATGAATATTCTGTTGTATACATTATTGTGCTTCATATTGTAAACGCTAGTTCTCGATCTTGTTTTGCAACCAAACTGTGTTAATGCTTAACCATGATAAACATATGTTAGCGCCTCGAATGGTATTGCACTTCAGTCTCTTCAAGCAACACATTTAAATTATCGAATTGAGGAGGGAAAAGCATGAAAATAACCATCGCCGTCTTTGAAACTATACTGTCATCATCATCGTCAACAGCATGAGCCACAACAATATGAGCAGCAGAGCAAGTAGTAATCCACAGGCAATATGATTTATAAGGCAACAGTCAAAATCGGATGTGCATCGAACACAATATTAGTGGATTCCCTGTAATATTTATGCCAAATTTTCACCCATTCTCCGAAGTCAAATTTGCAGTTGGCACTTTAGAGTTGGTAAAATAAAGAAGTAGTCAAGTGTTTTGATTAATATAATCAAATAAATGTCTTCCCTAAAATCGCTCGCATGCTCATGAAAATTATAAACGATTACACTGTATCTGAAAGGAAGTGCCCCCAGAACCCCCAAAATCATAATTCAATATTTGCTACTGTAAAGTAATTACAAAACAATTTGTGATGTCATAATTTCATTTCACTAATATTTTAACATGTGATATTTCTTCTTGATATACATGTAACAAATGTATGCATTGATTACATTCTTTATGTTGTATTAAAGATTAAAGTAGAAATATTCATCGGAAATGAAATCGTAAGTATGAACCCCATAAACTGTGACTGCAGGTTGGTTTGCTTTGATTTCACATGAGGTTTTTAGGATAAACATAGGGATGTTCGGTGTGCTTCTGCGCTTTGTCTCCAAATGTAGGAGTCGATTTCTCATCAAACGGTGAAAGATCTATGTGACATTTAACTTTTTCCATTCCGGCACCAG
>NC_043008.1:2401830-2491830 GCF_006345805.1 Octopus sinensis | reverse complement strand
AGGTGTGAGTGAGGAGGGAGTCAGAGAATGTGTGTGCGTGTGAGTATGTGAGTGTGTAAGCGTGTCCGAATAAAAAAAAATGAAGTTCATCGCGTAGGTATATATTTTGTAACATATCCTAAATGAGTTCTGATTTTGGTGCTAAAAAAACAAGACAACAATAACTAATGACGTATCCATAACAACAGAATCGACGGTTTTTGGATGGAAAATTAATCTAAGCGAATGATTTCTCGTCTATCATCTTAGAAAACTTTAAGTGCATGAGCAAATGGTGAAAGCAGCTGTAAATTTTGGACCAAATGTATAAATTGTATGGCAATTGAATAAGATTTATCTGCTGGATAACTATGTTTGTTATGTTTTTCGGTATAATCGTTTATGTAGAGCTGCATAAACGTCAGCAAGTCCATTTATAAAGTGTACATAACAGACACTCCAACACAAATACACACACAAACATTTCCATGCACACATACACGAGCTATTTCTCTTCGCCATAAACCCATCTGTACATTTCTTTTCGTACACGTGTTTGGCGGGAATAAAACAACTTTCTATATCGGCAGGTTTAAAACGAAATCCGTTATTCACACAATCTAAGAACGTAACGTACATTATCTTGTGTGATAGACATAAGTGAATAGTGTTGAAGGCAGTCCCTACCTTCTTAAGACACAAACAATGTCCTGGGTATATCAAAGATAAGTTGTTCAGAGCAATAGTAAATTATGTAGTAAATCTGATCGATTTTCTACCCCTTGAATACAGAACAAGAAAAGGAAATGTCACCTGTCACCGAGATCTTTAACGCAACTCCTAATCGCTTTAATATCAGCAAAACTAGGAACAGTTTATCTGCTAATCTCAGAGATGGTCAATAATTTCAGAATGGTATGGCGCAATTCTACCATAAGAGAGCCCGACATTGTCTTTTTATATTCGAATGATTTGCTGCACCGTAAATTTCAAATTGAATGCGAAATACTAAATCTGATGTCGAAAGAACGTTAAAAAAATAAGTCTATTGTACACACCAAAATAATCAAATATTCTAAAAGATGATGCGGGAGTCTCTTGGGATGGTTCATTCAACTTGAAATAGCAGGAAAAGCCCTCTGGAATAACATCCATACCTCTTCAAAAATGGAGACGTCTTGGGAATTGTCTAACCTATGCATAGTATTAAAAAACAACAACATTGCATTATCACAACATTGCTACGCTTAATTATATTTCTCGTGTATCGTATCTTATCTGGCGACTATAAAACACACATAAACAATGTAATCTTAACAGCAAAAATAACTTGATTAGCAGTGCAACTAGGCTTTCTTGTGAAGAGAAATGTTACTTGTCATGGCAGATATTTTACATTTTTTGCCGTATATCACCGGATTGCTTTCACAGCTGAACAGCTATTTAGTTAAAAACCTTTCTGTCATCGACCTTGTCAGTTACATAACGTTAAATAATACTTTGATTTGGATTACACAGAATTATGGTTGCACGAATTATATCGTAATACTAAATCCGCCTTCCGAATTATTTTAATTACAGCTGTTACATTGGTTTAACAGTTCTTACAGATCATGTTTTTCTTTGCCATCATATTTGCTGGACCGTTAAGTTACAGGAATATAAGGGTACCAACACCGGTTAACATGCAGTCGTCGAGGCAAGCGCAGACAGACTGACAGGCACACACACGCACACGTACTCAAACACTCACACACATCCACGCACATATACGACGGAGTTCTTACAGTTTCCGTCTATCATATCCACTTAAAAGGTTTTGATTGGCTCGAAACTATATTAGAAGACAGTTCCCTCAATGTTCCAGCAGTTTTGGAAATTGTACATGCACTCTGGGAGGTGTATATCAAGAAGACGCGAAGAAAGCTGTGCGGGTATAGGTTTTGGCATATGGGAATTAGAATCGTTAGTAAAATGTATTATTTTGTCTGCTACGTCAACATCTGATTCTGCATCATCATTATAATTTTGGGAACAGTCTTTCCTAACCCTAATATTTCTCATCGTCATTATCTTTTCAAAAGGTCCTTATGACTTGTAATTTGGTAACGTTTCGCATATTATTGTTCAGGCTTTGTAACACGTCATGCGCTTTCAGTTTTTCTTTATTATCAATTAATCACTTTACTTCATTTGGCATGTCCATATTAAGTATTGAAATATATGATAAATAATTTAATAACAATTATATAAATATGTGGCTTTGTAACAACTGATAAATGATTGTCATTGCGCTTGAATACTCTGTACGTCCAATACGTTTGGTTGCACATCTATATTTGGGGAATTTAAAGAAAAAAAGGAAGTGGGAAAGCCACGGGTACATAATATATTGAGATTGATTTAAAATTTTGATACATGGCCCAGAGGTTCGTGGGAATGGAGTCAGTTGATGATTTCAATGTCAGTGGTCAACTGATAGTTATTTTATTGTCCCTGAAAGGATGGTATGCACATCAGACCTCGGCAGAATTTGAAAGAGAGTAAAATGGACGAAATACCTCAAAGCATTTCGATCGATGGTCTAACGATTCAGCCATCTTACCGCCACGTTAAAACAGTATATTCACATTGGGGGGGGGGGAGAATTTGTGAGAGGAATGCACGAGAGTACATGAGTGATGTTGTGTTTGCTTGGACAATATTACTGGCAATATAATATAAATATCCTTATCAACACTACATCGCGAACGACGTAATCGTTATTACCATCTGCCAGCAAACAGTATTTATCATCATTAGATGTACTTTCGATATACAGTGCGTCGCATGCACTAGTAGTATCAGAGAGTCGCTGGTCGAAATTCATCTTTAAAATAAATATAAAATTATGTGAGCATTATCCCAGTCCATGTTCTTTTATTTATTCTTTAAAATATTTCTGATTTTTTTTTTCATTAATACCTACTCATCGTAAGCACTTCCACCCGATTGTAGTTCAAGAGCTTTTAAATTTTATGCTGCCATGTGATCACTCAACCTATTAACCGAATGAATATATAATTAAATACTAATTAATCTATGAAATAAACTGTGAAGTAAGTTAGCAGTCGCTATACATATATAAATATCGATATCTGCATAAATCTGTGTATGCATGTATATATATATATATATATATGTATATATATATACATATATAGTTAAAATTCACAGAAAAGCAAAAGACGAAGACATGTGTATAAACAACAAGCAGGGGCATTAATTTGACGCTCGGGAAGGTGAGAAAGTCTTTTACGTTTCGAGCCTACGCTCTTCAATAGAAAGGAACACGAGGGAATAAACTTTTGGAGTTAGAGGCCAATCATGGTCATTGGCTGGAGAAAGCGAGTTAGGCAGGAGAGGTAGGAAGAAGGAGAGATAATAATGCATTGGTGATCAGAAAACGAAGGTGTGCATGCATTTATGTGAGGGTGTGTATTTGTGTGCGTGTGGGACTGGGTGGTTGACGTGTAGATGTGTGTTTGTGTGTATGCATCTGTAATATGTGGGTGTGTGCATGATGGGTTGGGTGTTGGGAAGCGGTTAATGTTAGTGTGTGTAGAGTGGTGTAAGGTGGTCTGATGTGGTGGTGTGGTGGCGATGGGGTGTGGGGATGTGAGGGTGGATCGTGAGTTTAGGGTGCGGGTGAGGATGTGGAGTGTTGCGTGTATGTTGTGGTGGCTAAGCATTTCGCCCGGCGTGCTAACGTTTCTTATTTCGTTATTGCCCGCAAGGGATTAAACATAGAGAGAATAAACAGGGACAAAGGGATTAAGTCGATTACATTTCGCCCGGCGTGCTAACGTTTCTGCCATCTCGCCGCCATATTACACGCTAGCATCGTAAAATAGGTAACTGCATGGATATATTCCTTGGTGTATGATACTAGTAAAGCCGACGAGATAAAATCAGTGAGGATATATTTAATCTTTGGTCTGCTCTTTCGGGAATCCCATTAAATATTCAACAAGCAAAATATCACCCAACCTACCTTAAACATCCGTCTGATTATCATCATCAGTATCATATTCATCTTCCATATCCAAACAGTAATATTTCCTTCCTCATCGATAGCAATCCAAATTCTGAAACGTAATGCATCTGAAAGAACGCCGATTCTTACTTAGATATTTGCAATAGGGAAGCAATTGATTTTGTCATTTCTGATTACATAATTTCATTTTAGTAATATGTGATCAAATATAAATGCTGTTAAATATATATATATATATATATATGGCTACATTATTGATACATCAAATCATGCGCGTGCGCGAGCATCTTCACGGACTAACACACATAGACATATATGTATCTATCATTCACACTATAAGTGTACGTGTGTGTGTATGTGTATAGGTAGGTATTTAAAGAGGAACACGGGATTTTACTTGCTTTTAATCAATATCGCAATGTATAGATGAGTATGAATTGAAACTAATATATATGTATAGGTGTCAGTAGACGAGGACATCACTTTCGCTGTTTAACACCTTGTATCCTCGATATTGTCACCAATGACAACACCTCTGCAATTATCATCACAATCGGAGATGACATGTTTATTTATAACAACGACAACGCTGTTGAAATTAAGAAGACCTCTAAAGCCACCACCATAACACCAATCGAACATTGTAATACTTACCAATTCTACGAAAGACTTCAACCTTATTGACTCCACTGACAGAATTAACAAATCTTTTGCCGCTAGTAACATTAGACAAATAACACTTAAAGCGAAGTTGCTGGATTTATTAATGATATCAGCGGAAGGTAACATAAGTCACACATTCACCATACAACACAAAAGAAAGTCAAAGGCTAAGTCTGACAAAGATAAACAAACACAAAATACCTCAAAGAATAATAAATAACAGAATGGCGAACATTTGATTGCTTTTCAACATAGGCATACATACCTGGCACTGATGTGACGAAAAAGCATTGAGAATGCGATGATAAGGAGAGACTCGACACTGTCTCGAATATCATATATATTACAAAGAAACGCAGGATCTATGTTAATAATTGCCCTCTTTTTGACAGTAAAATATGCATCATACTTTTAATGCTGATCTATGAGCTGCTATAACTAATATGTATGTTTTTCATTATGGGAAGCAATGCATATAATTGCTATTGCTGAGAAACAAGACTACGAGTGAACTCAAGTCTTGCTACAAATGGCACCGCAGTTAACACACAATTTGCAATCAGATGGCACCCAAACGCGTTCTAGTATGCATAATCGAATATTATGATCATCAGCAAAATTGATTGAATAAATAAACTTAACTTAAGAATTCTAATCTGGACAGGGCATTTAATAGGCTTTCGGTTAAAAGAAATCAAATAAGAAATAATTGCCCGTTACAGCGAAACAGGCTTAGTAGTCTACGTAAGAAGGCTAAAGAGGCGCTCTAGCTTATCAAGGTCGAAGGCTGAATGTCCTGCAAAATGCATAATCAGTATTTTACATAATTGCTAATTCCTTGGTTAATATATTTGGAAGAGATGTACTAAGTAAATTTGCCAGTTAATATGGAGGCTTTTAACGCGCGGGAAAACCGCAAGTACTTACGTATATAAATATACACGCAAAAATAATTAAATGTTGGCTAGTTTATTCACATACACATGTAGATGTTTACGTATGAAATTATTAAAGCGTATAAAGCTCATAACCCCTATGACACTCATTTCAACACAATCGCACTTGAAATGGAAGAGTCAATGAACTTTGCAGAGAGGTCTCTGAAAAGTAACAGCCAGATTTTGTAGAGATAATACAAACTGTACAAAACGTAACTAAATCAGAAGATGTACATTTGGATATGAGATAGCTCGGTCGTTACAGGCCTAGAAATAAGTAATACAAATTTGTAGATTAAATACCACCAACACCTCTAACTCCACCACAACCATCGCAATCACCAAAATCACAATATCAAAGATTAGAATAGCAGCAATAACACTACATTATTATTAATATTATGAATGTTGGACAACATCAAAGTTATACGTCTTCGAATTAGAACCTGTATATTGTACGTATTAGCACTCCAAAATTATGTGAATAAACTAGCAAACGTGTAGTTTTATTTTGCGCGTATATTTATATATGTAAGTATTTGCAGTTTTCCCGCGTTCAAAGCCTCCATATTAACTGGGCAAATTTGCTTAGTACATATCTTCCAAATGTATTAGCCAAGGAATTTGCAATTATGTAAAAAAAAAAAAAGGAAATAGCAGAAGAAATGAACTTCCATTTAAAGTAAAAAAATATTTTTTGTGCAGTATATCTTTAAAATTACAATCATAGTTAAGTTTAAGATTATGCAAGAATCACAGATGATGTTGCGACCGCTATATTTCGGCTTAATATCACTTTGTAGGAACATTAATTCTGCTTCGTGATTTCACGCGTGTACACACAAACACGCACGTACACACACACACATAGATATAAATACCTACACACACACACACACATAGATATACATACCTACACACACACACACACACATGCACACACAGATATATATATATATATATATATATATATATATATATATATATATATATGTATATACTTATCTGCCTCTCTCTCTATATATATACATATCTACATGTATATATATTTCTTGTACAATCATTACAGATTCGATAAAAGAACCAAACATTGTCAAGAAAACAAAACAAAGGAATTAATGTTTTTATACTGGGGAATGCGTATTAATTATGATATATATTATTGATATCAGATACAGAAATCTAGATTGTTCACCAATGTGTAAGTCGTCTCGAAGATAACCCTAGCAGTTTGCACCTCCGTAATTTATATTCTTTCACGTAGAAACACGTGAAATCTGGGATCGATCTAATCTAACATTTAAGGGTTTTTTTTGTAATAGAACTACTTACCAATTATTTATCATCTACATTTTCCCGTACGTTTTATATATTCCTATGCTTACATATTTAGTTATGAATAAATAAATAAATAAAGTTAGCTCTATCTACATTTTTCTTCACAATGAAACGATCTCGGATCTTTGTAAATTAAGAGTGGCGGAATATTTGTAATCACTAAGTGGACTTTAAACGGAAATGATAGAAATAAATAGATAAATAGACAGACAAAAAACACACACACCGTAGACCACATTATTGAAATTCCAAAGAGGAAATCAAGAATGAAAATGAATCGGGAATGGATGAGATTGTTTGAATTTATGCAGGGTCATGAACAGCATTGTCGCATATTTCACAAATATCATTTGTAATACTCCCAGACCAAATTTAGTGATATTAGAATCATCAACAACAGATGAGATTGTGAAACCCGCGGCACTTTTAACCACTTTCCTGCTTGATCAAATATGTCTTCAAGACGAATAATATCAATTACTGAAGAACATTTTTTTTCCATGCACACCTGCAGCAAGATAATTGTTAGCAGACTATGCTACATCGTAGATAAAGCAACAAAAAGTAATTAAATAAACAGAACTACAATACTACAAAGCATCTGAACAATCTTGATATAAAACAATAAAAGTCACCAAATGTTTTGTACATAAATTCTATTGTGAAATACATAGAGACATAATTTCATGTACAGACTGCGATCTGTATTTTACATTCACTCACAGCTTTTCGCACCATTATATTTGTATACACATACAAATATGTACTCAACCAACCATATACATTAGTAGATATGAGTGCAAAAACCAAGCGCACACACACTCACACACACACAGACACACACACACACACATATATATATATATATATATATTATATATATGTACATGCTATATAACCCCTGGCCGACCAAAGCCATGTGAGTGGATTTGGTAGACGGAAACTGAAAGAAGCCTGTCGTATTTAAGTTTGGAATTCGGAATAAAATTCACAAGTTCGATCAGATTTTGAGAATAAGTTATATTCAAAGTAAACATAGACACTGCCACACCGATATGCACATAAGCGCGCTGGCATACACAGCACGCGCGCGCACACGCACATGCGCACACATATTTACATATCTACAAAAGTATTTCCATAATGACAATAGTATTTGACTAACCCTATTTCTTCAGTCATATATACACATACTCCTGTTCATACATACATTTCAACTTTAGAGTACGCATATTGTCTTGTAGGAAACAAAAAAATAAAGAAAATTAAGTCACGTCCGCTCCTGATTATCTTTGTGCTTCATTCTTGCAAACCTAGGAATGAAAGAAAAACAAAAGTACAAGAAACATACTATTACACACAGGCAATAAATTAATCTACGCAGCAAATTTATACTGTTTTATATAATCATAGATAGTAACGTATAGCACACCATTGTGAAATAAGCATTATGTACAAACTTTTCCGCTATTTTAGCGAGACAAGACATGTTTTGTTTACAGTTAGGAATCTCCTGTAATTGATAATCTAGAATACAGAAGACTTGCGGAGACAGATTGCCGTTGAATCGAATTCACGAGACAGAATAGCAGCGACAATAACACACTAGATTAAGATGCTAAAATGATTTGCGAGAGGTGTGTTGGCTAATGCATCACATATATAAATTTATATGTATAATAATTCTATAGAGAGAGCATCATCAGTGCAAATATTTCGTAGATCGAAAGACTTTAAATTCCCGATGGATACTATATATCAGAATTTCAAAACTCGGCATTCCACAGGGCCTTTTCTGGAATTATTTCTGATATTTAATGACAGTCGATATCGCACTGCGTATGACTGTATAACATTCTAACGTGAAAGGCTATCTCCGTAGATATTTTTATGTTGTATGCAATCGCATTACACAGGGCATACGACTGTTCTTAATGATATCACATGTGTATATATGCCACGTCAAAAGTAATCACGTCTACATATGCATTCAAAAACAGTAGAGATTAAACACGAGCACAAGGCGGTTGTGCATGTGCAATCCCAACTACACACAAGCTCACATGTACGTGCGATAAATGCATACATAATATATATATATATATATTTATATATATATATATTTATAAATATATATAAATATATATATATATATATGTGTGTGTGTGTGTGTGTGTGTGTACACCACCTGTCTTCGTCTTTAGTATTTTTTTCGTAAACTCTCCCCATATATATATGTGCGTGTGTGTGTGTGTGTATTTGTATGTCTGTATCTCTACATCATCACCAACCTTCATAACCGACGTTGGTGTGCTTACGTCGCTATAACTTAACGGTCCGACAAAAGATGAGTAGTAGGCTTACAGAGAATAAGACCTGGAGTCAATTTGTTAGACTGAATGTGCTGCTCCAGCAAGGCCGTAGTCAAATGAATGAAACAAGAATAAACAATTATATACACATACCGACACACACACACACACACATATATATATATATCTTAAAATCTATTTATGATATAATGATGATATTTTATACGATACTTATCTCATGTGCTCTGTTGGTATTTGTGCCGTAAATGTTTTAGCGACAGGATTCTTGTTCTCCGGGTTAATGCATGGCGTTTTAGAAATATTGACAAGCACCGAAAGAGCTCGTTTTCCTTAATGAAAATGAAGAAATAAAAATTGTTTGCTCTAACATTTTATTGTCCTTTATCTTGTCCAACATTCATCTTTAGGAGCTTTTTGAAGAATTATGAAATACTTCGACATCAACATAGTTATCGAAAGCTACGAAGTGTCGCTATTTTATTGTTCTTGGTCGTGGTGGTCATTTTTATCTACTTTTGCTTATGGATTTTCTTGTTTTATATTATTTGGTTGCAATGCTGTTTCTGGACATATGAGAAGCTGTATTGTGGTTGAGCAACTTCTTTCACTAATTATGCATTGTATCTATGGATATTTAAGTATACCTACATTCATTTGTATAATATTTCGTCACTATATATATATATATATATATATATATATATATATATATATATATAACAGTCTTTCTATCAGTGACTCACCGATATGTAAGTCGGTGTTGTCAGGCATCTCGTTAAAAATATTGCGATTATATGTCTTAACGGAGCTCTCTCTATATATATGCATATATGTGTGTGCCCGTGTGTATGTCTGAGTGTGCATATGCGTGCTTGTGTGTCTTCTTGTGTGTGTGTGTGTCTGTGCGAGTGTGTTAAATTTCATACACACATTATATATAGACACATGAGTGCATTCTGCTGCTGCATCTATCACGACAAGTGCACACAATGATCACACATTTTTGCTCAGCTAAAATACAGCTTCCCATATGTCCAGAAACGCCATTGCTAGCAGGAAATAATTTTTAAAAATTATAAACAAAACAAAAGATATCACCACTACGACCAATAGGAACAACTTAGCAACACTTCGTAGCTTTCGATAACTATGTTGAAGTATTTCATAATTCTTCAAAAAGCTCCTAAAAATGAATGTTGAACAACACAAATGACAATAAAATGTAACAGCAAACAATTTTTATTTCTTCATTTTTATCAATGAAAGTGAGTTCTTTAAGTACTTGTGAATATTTTTAAAATGCCATGCATTAACTTGGAGAACAAGACGCCTGTGGATAAAAGGAACCGTTCAATGTGTGGACAGTAATATCATTATCTGATGTACGAGGAAGCGATAATAAATCTCGTCTGATAGCTTCAATAACTTGGCATAACCGTTATATCTCTATCCCACTCACAACCACCTTCTAATATAAAAGATGCATTGTATAATCTAATATTGGTCACAGGAAACTTTGAAAAAATCCGCGTGCTCTCAATATTTTTGTTTTTTATTGCAACTGGATTATTACTGATTCGCGATCGAACCGCAGCAGTAACAAATATACAGTCAACATTTCTATGCAATATTTCACTAGTTTAGATTACATAAAGAATGCAGCGATGTGATAGGATTGGTCAGAAACTTTAGTAAATGTCTTGCATTGTATGGTCGTGCTGCTCGTGGATGTATTAGTAACATGGAAATCATGTTGTTGTCAGTTCATTGAAATGTATCAGAATATAGATAATATGCAGTGTGAACATCACTGTTGGTAAGCGAGCTTGAGAATTACATTCAGTATACCCTACAGCTAAAATCGCATTCACCGATGTTTCAACGGTTAGAGTCAATGATCGTCTTCTACACAATTGTACTGTTATTTTCGTTAGAGTATACGGCATGCACTGTCGTTAATTGAAGTGTGTTAACAGGAGAAGAATAGAAAACCGAACTGTATGAAGAAAATAGAATTAGACATTATAAGTTGTAGACTGAAGAATTGCTATTGTCAGCCAAACATATATTACTGTCATCAACGCTGATGTGTGACATTGTTGAATCGTTTTTCTTATCTATTTAAAAATGTATGTCTCTTTGTGTTTCACATTAATCTCAGAAACATTGCATATATCTAAATTAGAAGACGTATGTGTAGATGTTGTATATGTTTCTTTTATTTTCTCTCTTTTTATTTTTCATTTCTGTCTTGAATAATTTGAAGAATGCTTAATTAATTAAGTATTATTTATACAGTTTTCTTTTTAAATCTGTGTGAGATATGATAGAAATGTGTAATTGTTAAACACATTATAACTGTACAAAATGTGTTGCTGGTTTCTCTAATGGTCAGACAAGATACAGGAAAAGAACAATTAGTGACAATTAGATTTTGGGTTTGAGGCTTGCTTATCAACGGATTCTTTGCGATAATGAAAAAAAGTGAAAAAGAGTATTTAACTATATCGAAAGTAGGTTTTGAGGAAAGGTAGAGCATGAGAAATTTGTGTAATAGTAATAACCACTGATTCATGTCTTGTTATGACTAGTAATGCCGCCACAATCGCCTTTTTAATCATATCTGCTAATGTCAAAATATTTACCAACGCCAAAAACAACGCCATCATATTTATCTAGACTACGAAACAAACCACTGATACCTTATCTAACATCACAGCTTGATAGAAATAATAAACAAATCCCTTTCAAACCACGTGTTGTATATGGTAAAGCTCAAAATTTCGTTTCGAGAATATTGTATTATAAAGAGTTTGGTATTATTTATTACCTCTCATAAGCAAATTATATTTTATCTCCCTCTTCCGGGCGGCATCATTCATATTTCAATGCCATTGTTTTCTAATTACTATTGCACTTCAAAATTAATCTCTCCACATTTATAATTACTTATTATCAACTATATTTTTAATTTCAATAATAAGCTGAGATTGATCTATAGTTAAATCACTCTTACAAGAGAGGCAGCCCCTACATGTCTCCTTTATCTCGCAGAACCAGCTGCCAAATTTCAACATGCCCACACTGCATTACCTTTTCAAATGATATGCGTAATTTTGATAATATGATGCCTACAAATAACTGACATTTTCATTATTATCAAAATCAATACCAAAAAAATGAGGAACATCATGAACATTAAAATTCCCCCAACGAGATTCCTCCACCGCATTTTATCATCATCAACTTCAAGACATTTGAGAATAACATTTGGAAACATTAATACATTCATATTCGTAATAGCAAATTAATTTGTGTGTGAGAAAAGTTTTATTCACAAATATACATATAAACTAATAAAATATATATTCGTGTACGTATGCTTGCGTATAATGTTTCTCTAAAAATATGTACGCGACAAACAAATTCTATTGTCATATTAGCTTTAGGCGTAACACTCCAGACGTGGCATTGTCGATAACGATAACAACAGCATATCACTGAAGAATACAGTCAACTCCCTACTGCTCTTTTATTAACATACATATTGTACAACGAATATCTACGAACAACTTTTAAAATCACACTCTATGTCAAAAACCTTGAATACACATTGAGTAATGACAGGTTCCGTCCACCAATATTTAGTCACAAGTAGAGTGCTTTTATTTCATGCCTGTTCCATGAGAGGTCATTTAAGAATAGCATCAAGAATATCAAGGATTTAAGAAAAAAGTTCTCTGTAAATTACCCATTGAAATCCACGCTATGAGAACCACGGAACCATGTATGACAGATGCTGCTGCGAGGTGTAATCGATAATTACGCCCATGAACCTCTCAGGAATGCTGCGCAAAGGAGAGGGATTGATAATTGGAAACTATGCATTACGTATCAAAATACGATTCTAAATAAATGTTTCATTGCGAGAATATTGATAGTTTGTAGCAAGCGATTTGCTGTAATCTTTAAAATGTAGAGATGGCAAAACATGATACGATATAATTGCTGTATGGCTTTAACAGCAGTAATACGTGAATGGAGTTCGAGATGAAGAAAGTCATTGATCGGCTGGTAAAAGCAGTGAAATTAATGCTTGTAAATTAAATTGATTGCCATGAGGTATAACTTCGATAACAAAATTCAAGACAGAATCATTGTTTAAGTAAAACAACGGTTGCCACTTACTTTGATAAGGTATGTCACGAATTCTGTTGTCTAAGTGTTTTCGTTTAAATATGCTAAGGATATTCGCATACATATGCATTATTAAATCTATCGGATTTTCATGTAGAACATTTTGTAGAACATTTTGAATTATTCATTCGTGTTAATACAACAACATTATATTCTGCGATTCTAATAACAAGGAAACATAAATGTAAATAGCTTTTGTATTGCATTCATTACTGTTAAAGAACTTCAGGAATATTGATGATATAAAGATGAAACACAAAAAGGAAAGTCTGCATTGCTAAGTTATGTAACAATAAATAAGTTCCACATTTAAAGAAGCTCCCCGTAGCCATAGAAAGAGAAAGAGAGAGAGAGAGGAAGATAGAGAAAGAGAAATAGGGGGGAGGAGAGAGAGAGAGAGGGAAATTACCTGTTATTTCATTATCTCCTTCATACTTTTTCTTCTCTCATTTGTCTTTGTGGATTCCTTATCAATTTTAGCTGCAAAAATTCTAACCCAGGTGTCAGGCTTTTATCATTTTTCTCAATTAGAATACATTTGTTTACTATTTCACTTTATTTATTTTAGTATTTAAATAATGGTTTCTGATTCCGGTGCGAGCGTAACCATAGAGAGAGAAGAGAAGTTACGATATACAAACAAAGCCCGATGGGGATTTGTCCTGTATTTTATCAATTAGGAAAATATAAATTGCAAAACTGAAATCTCAATGTAAGTATTCATAACAAGTAACGCATTCTTTTCTGACAGCCACCGTTCTGCCAGCTCGGTATTTAAATAATGAAACTACAGTGATAAATGGAACACATTCAATGTTGCATTGTGAGTATGGATGATCGTCAATTAGAACAAAGTAATAACATATGGAAAAGAAAATTCGGAATTTATTGTAATTGTGAGAAAATAGTCTTAAGTCGAAAAATTTGGGTAAATAATATGAAAATATATATTTACTACAACATCCATAGCAGAAACAATTTTGACAGTGTTAAATGCATAACCAACGTTGACAGGAAAATGTGTTAAAGCAACCTCTATTTTCTCACGTGACTTGCTATACATAATTAATTGCGCTTTAAACAAGCATTGCATGCATATAATAAGCGTATAAAATCATTTACAAATATATAGACGAATAAATATCTATATAATTCGAAGCAAATGTTTTTCAAAATGCCAACAAGCCCAGTAGCACCATCATCACCAACACCAACACATCCGCCACCAGACAGCCATCAGAATCACCATCAGAAATATCAATCATTTGTGTACGAGATTTGAAAATTTGCAGAGAAAAACAATCCAACCAAATAGAGAAATTAAGGCCAATAGTTGTCAGAGATTATAAAAAAAAAACATTCTTTCTAATTGATGTATCAATACCAGCAGATAACAACGTTTCTCTAAAAGAAATGGAGAAACTTTCAAAATAAAATGACCAGGAAATAGAGGTAACTCGAATGTGGAATCTAAGAACGGAAACAATTCCTATCATAGTGGGCGCATTAGGTATGATTAAAAAATATATTCAAATACAAAACAAAAATACCAGGATTTACAAATATATATAACATACAGAAAATAACACTACTGGGCACTGCAGCACTCATCCTACGCAAAAACACTTTCAATACAGTAACCATAAGAGCATCATAACAAACCGCAGCACATATCCAAGGCACACACAGCTGCGCTCGGTAATGAAGTTAAATCACGTAATAAAACTTGAACTACTGTATAATAACAATAATAGTAATAATGCTGACATTAAAGGCATATTAAAAATATTGAAGCAGCTGTCAAGCTTGAAGTGATCCAGAAGATAGCAGTGTTGGGCACAGCCCGCATTCTAAGAAGAGTATTATCTCTTTGAGTCACAGCAGAAGGCACTACTTGAGACCTTTGATGATTCGTTATTGCCTGCTTTCAAGTAAAGAACAGCGAGAATAAAAACAATGACAATGATAATAATAATAACAATAACCACAATAATGGCAACAACAACAGTAACAAAAGCAACAACAACAACAACAATAACAATGAAAAAAAGATTATCGGAGCGTCGATGTATACCCTGCGCGTTAGCGTTGGCGAGGAAATTTGAAAGTTATTTTAAGTTGTTTGGATTTAAAATTAGGAAAAAATAACATAAAAAAAAGATTTTTCACTAAAGAACCATGCGTTCAAGAAAAGAAGCACTTTCTATTTCAATACTTTTACACTGAAATACTAAAAATAAGAGTTGACAACGAAAATCAAAGGTTTTTTGGGGAAGTTCTACGTACAATTTGCACATGAGTAAAATTTGCATAAGCCAAAATAAATGATTCTCCAAATAATGATCACGATTACGAAAAAGAAAGTGAAGAAGAGAAGTGTAGAAAGGAAGAAAATGAGATACTCATAGAAAATATTGTATAGAATTAGTGAAGTGTTTTCAGCGTTTTTTAATGATGGTAAGTGAATCAAACGTACTGGAGTTCGTTGTAGGGTATAAATAATATGACCACTTGCTTATCGGAAAATTTGTAAGATTTATTTTTGATTTCCTTAATTTTTTTTTCTTTTAAGTATCACCATTATAGGTATTTATACTCTGGTGAAATTAAGAGATCCACTCGTTAGTAAACCAAATCCTGGAAATCCTGGAAATCCTCGAATCCTGGAAAACGCGTCCAAATCTGAAGAAACCGCTGACGAAGGTGCACGAAAATATACTGTAACTTTATAGTACCTAAAAAAGCTTCTGGCATAAATCTCATGGACACAATTGACATTGTATGTAAGATGTTTAGAGAAAAAAACCATCGTCGTTTGACACACGTTGGAAGTGTCTGAATATTGAGAAAAGCGATGACACTGAGTTTACCACATATGTGGGTAGAGGGACAACGAGAGTGCGTGAGATTTAAACTGGTTAAACTAGCTCCAGTTTCGTTCAAGTGCCTGATTTTTGTTCAGAGACTTACTGCTAAAAGGATGTAGTATTCAGAACGTAAATTCTCGCTAAGCTGGAAATGAATCAAGAAATAACTTTCCAGAGACTGTCAGAAGAGTGCGATATGATATTCCAAATAATTCAAGCACGACACAGACGAAATCCAACATAGAAATTGTTTACAAGTAAAACCAGGATGGAAGAGTCGGAAAGCGAATAAAATGTTTAACAAAACCACGGTAAACAAGAGGAGATAAACCCATGTATGCCATGCGGAGGTAAGCATCTGATAAAAGAGTTTCCGCTCAAAAAAGCAAAGTGTCGCCGTTGTGGGAAGACAGGAAACGTTAAAATGCACTGCAGAACTAAGCTGACGATAAATTGGACCAAAGGAAAAAATGAGTAGTTTGTCATCAGGGAAAAAACGTTTGTACAACGAACAAAGAATTCATGAAGGTAAGAATGGAAATCACTGGTGTCCAAATGAAATTAGACACGGATAGTGAGAACACTACCATAATTGATAGAAATATGGCGACAAATCGGTAAGCCGAAATTATTTAACTCAAATAAAGTGAAATAATGCTAATATAACTGGTTAGTGCTACATTCGATTGTAAAAAAGAGGGAAAAGCCGTTAATATTACAGAATTTAGAGAGAGAGAGAAATACAGTGCGAGAGAGAGAGAGAGAGAGAGAGAGAGAGAGAGAGAGAGAGAGAGGGAGCGAGACAAAGAGAAAGATACTTGCTGTTTAGATATATAAAGATATTAATGGCGAGAAAAAATATTTAGAATTTATAGATTAGAGAATTAGTGGAAGGGAGATAAGGCTAAGTAGATTTTCGGGAAAACTATTTTCTGAGGTATGTACGAACTATATTCAAAAGTAGAAATTTCAGCTACGTGTGTTAAAATACAAAAAAGAATAAAGAGAAGATATAAAAAGGATAAGTGCAAATATTTATACAATTGTATACGCACATTTATATTCATACCTACACTCACGTATACATGTATATGTGTGTGTATAAATATATATATATATATATATATATATATATATATATATATATATATTATAATATATATATATATATATATATATATATATATATAAATATATATATATACACACATACGTGAATATTTATAAGCATATATACCTATATAATATACACAGAACCATAGACCTACATGTACATACACGTACACATGCACATACACTATATACACACATGTATATATATATATATACATATATATATATATGTATACCAGGAACTTTAGACTGCAAGAACTCAAAAACACCCTAATTGACAGACATTACCCAGCTCAACTCATAGAGGATGGGATCAGACGTGCAACAGAAATCAACATAGAAACTTTAAGAAAAGTTTAACACAACAACACACCTTCCCCGAAAATACTACCTTACATATCTACATACAACCCCAGAAACAAAGAAGCCTTCACCATCATCACCCAGAATTACCAATACTTCATAAAAACCCAAAATTAAAGGAAATTCTAAACATACACCAAATCATTAAAAGCTACAAACAGCCTAAATCACTTAAAAAGATTCTCACAAAGGCAAAATTGTCTTCTAAAATTACGGATGCAAAAGTAAAAAAATGTGGTAGATCGAACTGTGCAACATGTCCTAACCTATTGGAAGGATCAGAATTCTTCTTTAAAGAGGGACAGAAATTTAAGATCAAATCTAACTTCACTTGTGCCTCTGAAAACATAATTTATGTTATTAAATGCTCGGGCTGCCACAAAGACTACGTGGGTTTCCACGGGACTATCACTCAGGCGCAGATGCACACTGCATCGACAACAGATTGCATTCCCAGAATATAGAATGATACCTTTTAGTGAGCACTTGAGAAATGCGCAAAGCAACTACTGCCACAATTTTTAATCTTCCCATTTTACCAATGTGCTTTCGGATCATCAACACAAATGAGACTGAACAAGGAAACATTCTTCATTGAAAAGTACAAACCCAGACTCAACCATCCGAACATACTGACACAGAGAAATTAACAAGGAAAAGGGAAAAAAAATTTTTAAGCGATTATCTCCCCTACACCGGAAAAAATCACTCACTACCTCCCCTTATTTAGAAATCTCCTGGAAATAAAAACAACGATAATTCCATGCAATATAAACATAACGTCACAAGAAATTGAAAAGCTACACCGCGAAACCGGTAATTTCTTTAAAAATTTTTAAAATTATGTCATTTTAAGGAAAGGAAAAAAAATTTTTCCAATATTCTCCAGACATTTTGACACAAATATATATATTTTTTAACATTTAAGCCTTCTGTCGTTTTTTCACACTTTACTATTTTCTTATATATATATATATATATATAAATAATATATATATATATATATATATATATATATATATAATATATGCACGCAACACACAGGTACACAAGTATAAACTTGCTCGGTGACTTCCGTTGTTTGTAGCAGTGCTATTTTCTATAGTGTGTACGGAGCAGTCATCTGTATACAATCAAGGAACTCCTGCCCGGGGAAGACGAAACATTTTCTTAAAAGTTCATAACAGGGCTTTGACCTCAATATCAAGACTCAGTCTTCACAGTAGAAGACCCCAAATAAATTTCAAGACCTCGAGGAAACCAAAAGAATGCAACTATAAAAAAGGTGTTCCAGGAATGCTGCCAGTGACGATGGATACTGTGTGTGGCTTCAGAATGAGACAACGTCGAAGATGATTGATTACCAAATCTAGTTGTATTTTTTTCTTTTTATAGCGGCGCCGCTCCTGAGACTTTTTTCCGTCAGAGCTTCTATGATGTTTTTTGTTTACCACAGTATAATATCTTTGTCCAAACTCTAAATCCAATACTATGCGAGAGCATCAGGGTAGGAAAATCTTTAGTTAACAACAACGAGATAAGTGATGTTCTACGATTTGTTAGAATCAGTAACTAAACAATACTGAAGACAGTGCACACTTCGAAAATTAATTCAGATTTCTTTACATTCGAACTTGCTATCAGTCAACGAATTCAGGGTTTATATTTAATGACTTATTGAAACATATTATACACTGTTGATGAAGATATAATCTCAGAATTAGGAGACCAAAAATAAAGCAAGCCACAAAATCGAGGTTGTGTTTGTTTGAACCGATACTTGGTAGAAGGAATACCCACTGACTGCAATAAATCTTCGATTAAAGGACCAGTCTTAGAATGCAATGTGATGCCACCATTGCTGAAGACGTATAGAAATTTGGTTAGACGGTTCCATTTGTCTAAGTCAATGGTTTTAGATACGCTGGAATCTATGATAACATCTTTAGTAATGCTGTATACAGTCATATACAGCAATTATTGTAAATTGTTTTATCATTAATTCGTTAACGACACTCTGGTGTTATCCATTTATGTTAAATGTACAATATTGCATTAATCTATGTACTATTACGTGTTACTTATCATCACATTTGACTAAGTCACTGATATATTAATTGATGATAAAATAGCTGTCGAATTTTCAAGTACAGCTGACCTCAATCATCATTACAAATAGATGACAATCACTATCCCGAACGCCATCAATCTTCCACCAAGTGATACAGAAGTCGATAGGCAATATTGGAACACCAGAAATAGCAGCATTTACATTCATTCTGACTCAACATTAGCATCTTAACCATCTAAAGTCCCGCCTTATATTCCATAACATGCAACATCACATATTGCGTATTTCGTGGAATACAACACGAGAACAATTTTATGGAATAAATTCTCTTTGATATCGGAATGGAATTGATCATTCAAGATAAAATATCTACATATGGAGAAAAACTGGCATTTGTTTTACTTTATCTGCGCCGCAAGATGATTCTGAGAACTATCGTTTCTAGCATTTGATTTATCACAATTTGTATTTGAGAACTGATCAACATTTCTGGAATGAAATATGCCTTCCATCGTCAATTGCTTCCAACATAATCTCTCTTCGGAAGTCATTTATAATATCATTTGTGATGCCCAAATTAAATTTGGTCGCATTGGATAGTGTTGTATTTATCTTCTACAGTTATCCCCTGAAATGTATACAGGGATAAATGAAAAGCAATATAACAAAGATATATATATTATCATGCATATCAGCAAACGCTTGTATTCATAGATGTACGCATCTATACGCACTCCTTATCCCATCCGTTTATGCTTCCCTTCCTATCTCCCTCCATCCATCAATCTCTCCATTCATACACATTTACATCCATCCACAACCACAAGTTGTTACATACAGAGATATACAGAAACATACGTACTTGTTCGTCCTCTGTAAAGCGACAATAAACTTGTACACGTGCACGCATGTATGAGTGTGCGTATTTCTATATGTGTATGTGTGTGTGTGCATGTGTGTGTGTGCACGCGTGTGCATGCGCGCGTTTATGCATAGCTATAGCAGAACAACATAACTAAGTCTTGTAAATATGTGTTCGTCATGCTGAATATATATTTTTGGCATTTAAAACTTTCAAAAAAAGAACAAAAACGGTTGACGTTCGAGAGGAATCTCATATTCCCGATACCAACCAAACCACTGGCTTTATAGGGCACAAACAATAGCACCAACCTCATTATCTACACTTCCACATCTCTTCTATTGAGCATCTGCGACTGCAACAATATGTGAGTTAATCTGATCTGAAGTACCCATCTCCAAATAACACTGTTATGTTTAACAATGTTTGTACATATAAACTTCACTAACATTGGAGACGGTACAATTTCCTTTCATATGCTAAAAATAGAAGTACAGAAGTATGTTATTAATGTGGTAGTTCCATGCTTTTCCACTTATGTTTGATAATAAATATTCTTTTATATCACAAGTCGACAATAAATTTATGCATGATAGTATGTTTGTACGTAAGTGTATATTTTCAATAATTCTGTATATGTATGATAATATCAATTATTGACGAAATTAATGTTGATTTAAAGAAGATTATTCATGAGATTACCGTATGCAGAAAACTCAAGTTGAGGCAAAATGCGGGGGACTGAAGAAAAACCATCAAAATTATTTTTGAGTTTCTATCGAATCGTAGTCTGAAACGTATCTCCGTTTCCTTTTATCTCATCATCAAACTATGACTTCTTCTCTTTTCTTTTCCGATTCCCGTTCCTGTATTCATAATTTGGTTTGTTTTGTTTCATAACAAATCATATTTGAACTTTCTTGTACTCTGAGTTAATTCAACGTTCAAAAATTTATCTGTTATGGTCTGGTCATGCTTTGCATTTTGTTTTAAATTTATATATTCCTGTACTAAACTTACGAGTAAATAATTTCATGGCAATAATTTGCATCTTAAATCATCATTGTAAACAGGCTTGTTATTTCGTTGTTCGTCGAGTGTTGCTTCAATATACATTGTGGGCGTATCGGTTAGTTGATTAAAATAACCAGCTGCAAAACAAATACAGAAAATGTATTTATGAATGTGGAGAAGAAACTGTAATTGTTGAAGTGTGTTACGTGGATGTATTAAAATAGAATGGAACACTTCTGCACTTCATACTATTATAACTATCAATAGTAATAATAACAAAATTTATTCAGCGAAATACCAACAAACTCAATTTCATATGTAATATCAACCAATAAAAAAATACTGTATATTTTTCAACTCCAAATATATTATCTAATATGCTCGTTTATATTGTCCATATGTCTTTTTCCGCACAGTTCACATTCCAGAGTTAATTCCATCGAAGCTGCACTGTATAAGGTAAACTGTTTGGCCAGGTTAACATTCGAATGACTTACTTCTCTAGACTGCTGTTAAATCAATGAAGGATATGGGTGAACGCAATGTTCGGTAAAAAAAGGTAACTACGAATTTAGCTTGAAAATCCCTGGCAGTAACGAAATAAATGTTGACCATGTAAGTACTACCTTCATCGACAACACAGAGTATCTGCTCTACATCAATAACAGTGAAATCAATAGGCACCTGTGTACAAACATTCATACATACAAACATACGTGTATATATACAAATATATAAATATATACAAATATATACATAGGCACACATACACACACACATAGACATACACATATATATATGAGAGAGAGAGAGAAAAAAAAGCAAGAGACACAGTCGCAGCAGTAGCAGTGTCATATATATATACATATGTGTGTGTGTGTTTGCACTCTTATATATATATAAATATATATATATATATAATCATTTTAAATTAATTCATTGCCGTAAAAGATAATATCTACAGTTATTGTCTGTTGGTTTTGACATTATTTCTAAATAGGTTCCTGAAATAATGATTTGATTTCTTGGTCTATTTTTATTCAGCTAATTTTTGTTATAAAACTGTGTGTGTAAATCATAGTCATTCGCATGAACATTCATGTGTTTGATGTTTGTCTTCTGCAACAGCGTATCGACGAATTCCGACAAAAATATTTTCAGGTAGCAAAGTAATGTCTAAGTAGCAATCGCCTTTAAATGAACGATTCCCGATACAGGTTAATGCAGCTGAAGTGACGGGATAGGGTGGTACTTGGGGCATCATGTTAATAAAGAATACCCCAGAGCGTCCTACGTTGGCAGGAGTTGACATCGCTCTGAGAAGCAGAGACTACTACAAAATCATTTGTGCTTTAGGCACAAGGCCTGAAATTTTAGCGCAGTGTTTACTTGATTACATGCACCCACTCTGCTGGTAACAAATCAAAGCCGACCTCTCCGCAATTTGAACTCAGAATGTAAAGACATATGAAAGGTCAATAAAGATATTGCCAGCTTGCCGCCTAACAGACTACTGTAATATTTTCATCAAAAAGGAAGGGGCAGAGCTCAAATTTTCAAACATGCCAAACAGCGTAATGTGTTGCCGTGTGTTATATCAATTAATCAGGATAATTTTTTTTTATAATTAACCGTACGTGTCTACTAAATTTATGTCGATGATATAGAGACATTCGATATTGTTTGTAATTAACCTCTTGCTAAATTCAGTATTTCGTCGAACATATTTTACAATATCATTCGTTCCACTCTTGTCATATATTTACTCTTAAATTAATTCTGTCATGGAATGTTTGCTATATGTTCTGGCTAACCGACCAGTTCCACATATAATAATATGTTAATTTAGATTTCTAGAACATTATGGACTCTTTGCAGATGCATATATTTCGAGGAAAATTTGTTGCATGCATTTGTACAATATAGGAACACTTTTGTCAAATATACGCAGATGTAGAAATTGAATTTGAAGATAAAAGAAAGACTTTGTAAAAAAGATTAAAGTACTCGTTCTTAATGATCAAATGTGAAACAGCGCTAACAAGTTTAAATTTGTTTCAGACAATTCTTACTCTAATATCAAATGCTTTGTCATCTCTGATGTAAAGATTTGGTTCGATTTATTTGTTTATTCATTTTTTTATTTATTTACTTCTAAAGATTTGATATGAACTCGTTGCTTAGGTATAGAAATGCGTACCTGCTTTGTTATACGTCTATACATTCGCATCATGGAAACTATAATTGTTACTCTTTCTGTCTGCATCCATTTGCATATAGACATGCACCTACATATGCATACACAAGCTCAGGCGAATACACACACTCTCACGCATGCACACGCACGCGCGAATGCAGCGCTGGTGCATTCACACAAACGCATACATATTTCAACAAAAATTTAAATCATGGAGGGAGAGTTATCAAAAGTTTTGTATCCTGAAGCCACGGCCTTGCGGACAGCTCGTCGGAGTCTTTACTAAGACAAAAAATGTTAACTTTTCGCAGCAATCGATATATAAAATGTTTAATGAGGACGGGTTGTCTTCCCTGAACCAGAGAATAAAACAACCCTTATGGTTGCAAAGAACCCTAATCAGCAAACGCAAGGATCCAATTTTCTAATAGGTAGCGCTTGAAGTGGACACAATTATAGAACACTTCTTTACGACTATTTAACGCGCCAGGTTTGGTATAGTCATTAAGAATTCTGGATCTCTCCGCGATTATATATGTGAATAATTTTGGGTGTCATTGCGTTTATTAATATTGTTCAAATATGGATATTGCAAAATCTGCAATTTTCAGACAAAGGCAGAGAACAGGTAACAACGCCCATTAAGAATACAATACTAATCAAACTGAAAAATCATTCATTCAATCATGCATCTCTCAATGGAGGAATTCGATTTATCTTAGAAATGACATGTTTCCTTTCAGAGAGAGTTCACAAAATACAAATGCTATAATGTCGCACATACACATTCACTTTCTTGTATACGTACATATATGCCTACTTACATACGAACATGCATTACACACTTTCATACATACATGCTTATAAACCTCTGCATTTATATAGACGCATCAAATTAGATAAAACAATCTGCGCACATTTGTAGAAATTAATTATCCAATACCAGTTACTTTGTAAAGATTGAAGGAAATATATCAATTTCTACGTAATGTGAAATCGACAGGTAATACACCCGTATACAAGATATCAAGGAATCTCTTTTTAAAGACGCAAATCAGCGTCGCCTCTCTATAGACAAAATGCATAGAGTAGAAAATTGGTTCCAGCACTTCGCTGTTGCATTGTTGCATTATCATTAGATTTTAGAAATATAACGAATGATATAGTTCTAGCTTAAGCGAAAGGAATACAACATGGCTAAGCAATCATATTTATTTTTGAAACAATTGCGATAATTTCAAATGAAATTCGTTCATTGGCGGTGCTATACAAGCTTGAATCTACTGCGTCCCACGAATACAATGAATACCTTTTTTTAGTTCTCTAGCAGTGAGTATACAACCAGCTCCATATAATATCATAACTTAAATGTAATATCGCTTCAGCTGACGGAGGAAATTATGCAACACAGAAGTAATTGCATAATAACACATTGAACTTCAAGGATAATGTGTAGAGTCAACAGTGATATATGACAGGATATATCGTAGAGTAGGTGGTGAGGAACATCAAAATATTGATCAGGCCAGCAGAAAGTTCCTTATTTTACACATCCTAAGAGTTTATACATCTCAAAACACACATATGGATCTGTGACAGATATACACTTTTCTACAACTATCTCTATTTAGGTGTAGAAGCTAACCATAGCTGCCATATTAATAAAAGTCTAAGCAACCACCCCAAATCAGATCATCGTTGTTCTAACTTATAAAGACGGTTCCATTCTTGATGACCCTGCGTCAAACTTTGCTCATGTTGGCCTTCAGCATGATGTCCGCCCGTGTTATGAAGCCGTAAGATACGTATAGAAAATGAATCTGATACATCCAAATTCGCTTCCACCGCAAACAGTTCTCTACCCATGCGTCCAGCACTGCCTGTACTATACAATGACCACCTCCTTCATGTTTCAATTAACTCCATAATCATCTGCCGCATAATCACACTACTCTTCATCTTAATAGTTTTCGAATATCGCACTATTTCAGATCTATTAAAAAAAAAAATTATATATTAACTAGTTGTTTAATTATTATCTAATTATATATTAATTTAAACTGTAGGACAAATGTAGATCATACGATAATAGAAACATGATAACGTGTTACTGACAACAAACGGATTCTAACGAATAAGGTGGTAAAAAGTATGTAAGAAATTTGAAACAAGTCGATAATAAAAATGTTAATTATAAAGTGATGAAAGAGATAGCGCAGAGTTTGATGAGGTGAAAAGAACGATGAAAGATAATTATGTCAGATACTGTGCGGCTAACACCAAAAATATCTCTGACTAAAGAAAACTTCTCAAGCAATTTAAAATTTATAAATTTGATGTTGGAGTTCTATTTATAGGTCTGTAGCCGATTTTTTTTTTTTAGCTAAATGCAATGGCTCCAAAGTGGCGACTGTTTTGATAGCCTTGTCGATGACGATTCGTTTCCTTACGGCGTTAAGTGAAAAGGGAGGTTGGGGGGGTGAGGGAGAGTAGAACGTAGCCATGCCTCATCAGAATGGATACCTGATTTGAATGCTTCTAATGGCACGTGCGTTGCCAGATCATAGTGTTAAATCCAGGCGATTGATTTACTCTACAAGCAGTGAAGGCGGCGGCGAAGTTTGTACTTAGGTGTGGGAAGATACTCCAAAGATACCATGTTTTATAGATCTGTTAATCCGTCTCTCATAAACGAGGAAAGGAAGAATTGGCATACATGCATTTGGAATATATTTTGAAACCTGTTTGCTATTGCGTTGAAAATTATGCAGCTTCATTTCTCGTCCTACAACCTATATCACACATGAAGAATGACATGTTGCTCTTAGAACAGTTGATCTATCGGACATTACCAAAAAGAGGTTTTCCTGACGGATACACAATGATATCTCACAATTATTTACATATCTTGCTCCATGTTCAATTTCTGTTATCTAAAATAGTGTTAGCTTTACTGCATTCTATGCCGCATATATACCTATATTTGAATTATTTTGTGCCCATTACATAAGAGAAGGCGCCATGTACTAGCACACTACAGACAAGTACATGCATATGTATATATATATATATTATATATATATATATAATATATATATTATATATATATATATATATATATATATATATATATCGTGTACATTAGAACACATTAAGAGGCTTCCATATAGGAAAGCCTTGTGCTAGAAAGAGCAGTAGAAAACAAGGCTTTCCTATTTGGAAGACTCTTAATGTATTCTAATGTACACGATATTTTTATGTGAATAATATATAGTCTATTGACTATTTTTTTGTGCTAGGTTACTGGTATTAATAATTTCTATAATTCGTATTACCCTAATATTATATATATATATATATATATATTCATATAAATATATGAAAGAATGGAGTTGAACGACGAATTAACAAAATTCCTTTATTTTCGTCATATGTTTGGAAGGCTGCATATTCATTATTGCGAAGGAATAAGGAGTATATTATGCCGCTTTTCCTGATGAGAAAGCGGCATAATATACTCCTTATTCCTTCGCAATAATGAATATGCAGCCTTCGAACATATGACGAAAATAAAGGAATTTTGTTAATTCGTTGTTCAACTCCATTATTTCATATATTTATATTTAAAAAAAAACATACAAATTTACACACGTAAGCACGTAACTTCAAACGTGTCTTCTCTGATGAGAATTTTCTACCCAGGTATCGGTTACTGAATTATCCATAACAAGATAATTCATTCAACTACTCAAATATATATATATATATATATATATATATATATATATATATATAATTTAGAAATAGGATAAAATCTTCATAAGAAATTATCAAGTAGTTAGCGTGAAAAACCTCATAAGAGAAAACATCTGTAAATTTTTTCCACTTGAATATATTTATTTATATTATATAGAGGGCATTATTACACATAAATGCCGCACGCTAGGAGGGACTCTTAAAGTCAAAACTACCAAAATAAACATATCGTACCGAATGCAAGTCTCGCAGCAAGTCATTTAAAACAGAGTGTATGTATATATATATATATATATATGTGTGTGTGTGTGTGTGTGTGTGTGTGTGTGTGTGTGTGTGTGTGTGTGTGTGTGTGTGTGTTTTGTGTGTGTATGTATGTATATATTCAGGATCAAATAAAAAAAAATCAAACGGAAACTATGACATACCCGTATGTCACATTTTCTGTGTACGCAGCTGTATGGTTATATGTGTATATGCTGTATTCGATATCTATGATGCTGCCTATGTATCTGCCTATTCCTCTACCAGTCGACCAATCAAACGCCTATAAGTTAGTATTAGAGTCCTTTTCAGTAAAATGCTGTAGTCATCTTTATCACGAAAAACTTGGCAAAGATATAATGTTTATCGATAGCAATTTATGTCAACCGCTCAAGATATTTTATTTAACATACAATAAAGATTAATAAACGCAGAAAAAAGTAGCAACAATTTTCAAAACACTATAGCATATAATATTCTCGACATTACAAAATTGGATTTCAAAATAAAGTTAAATTTAACACGTTATTTGAAATATGTATTTTATATAGAAGCGCACATATTTTTGCGCAGTGATATGTAAAAAAAGTTTAAATATTTAAAAGTGCAATATTTTCTAGTTAAATTGAAATAATAAATCTTGTTCTATGAATGCGATAGCAACAATATTAATTTAAATGTACGTATATAAAACCTCATTACCAACTCTTACGTGCTCAAGTACTTGCAATTTCTAAAACAACAAATATGTGTGTATGCATATATATATATATATATATATATATATATATATATATATACATACAAACAAGAACTCATAGACAAGGAATTCGTGTGAACAACCACGTGACAAGTAATTTTGTTTGCACTCTGAAATATGTAAAAGCACACTCACATGCACAGGCACACATACGCACACATACATATATATGTATCAATCTAAGCATTCCTATAAACACATCTTAGTAGAACCGCATACGCGCAGCCACAGATTTGATTCCCTTGACAATACGTAAATAAGAATTTAGCCAAGGTATAAGCATATACAAAATGGACAGCTTGTCTTTGTAAAAAGTTTATCCGATAAGATATTCACGTTTACGAGTTCAGGTTACATGGGATAATTAGCATCACCAATGAAAATATATACCTAGTAGTTAACAAGTAAGAAGAAATTTTTCCAGGGGAAAGGCTAAGCGATACAGCTTAGAACCAGTCACGTGGCAAATATTTTCTACAGCTGAATGAACTGCAGCAACGTCAAATATCCGTTTCAGTATCCTGGTTTATATCCCTGTCATGCATTTCCCAGCTTCGCCATGCACATCCGCCTGGCAAGTACCACTGCCAATTTTACATCTACTTTCATTTTTGCTACAACACATAAAGTGAAAGGGTAAGTCAAGTTGATGCATATGCTCGTCATCATTTTTGCGAAATAACTCGTGATTATCTCATCACCATTTTCATTGCTAATATATATCAAGGTTACTCATTTGAAATATACGCTGTGCTATTTCTTACAACGTGAGGCAAAACCCTTTTACGAGTCACAATACTGGAGTCATAATCAACCTTCCTATGATAATCTCATAAGAGTTTAGATTTAGATAAATATGTAGTAATGTCTCCTGCTTTATTTTGGAGAATACGCTTAAACCTTCTATTACTAATTGCAAATACTCTATTGGCTGCGTTAAATATAGGGTAGTATGAAAATGCACGAGTCTGGGTGATGGCGTTTTATTTCTGTACCGAACACAGAGTACAACCTTTATTTATATCGCAGTAAATAACATATCCAAAGCTAAGTGTTAACAAAATGAGGCTGTCTCCGTTTGCTTTGTATTGTTTACTTTCCTCATTTACTTACCAGAATTATGATGACAATTTCGAGGAACCTGCGTTTCCATGGACTGTCGAGAGTATCGATTATTTATTAATCATGGTCCCTACATGATGTAAAGAGTACGTAGACGTCATTATTTTCTTTACATTAGTCCTACATCTATCACGATTGCAAGTAAGAATGTTTCGTGATGTTATTCTCTTGTTTCAAACATTTCTGATTTCATCGTTATCAGGAGAGGGGTGTTTGCAAAGTTAAAAACATGTGTTTTAAAATTATTTCTAATCTTTGTAATCTTTATTATCGGAATTAAATTCAAAGATTACACTAATGTAAACTTTATTATCGAAAGTACATTTAGCAACATCAAAATTCCAGTAAACATTCCAAGATTAGATAATATTGAGTATATTACTAATGGTATTAAGTGTATTCTAAAACGAATCTTTGTACGGAGTGAGAATTTATACATGCATGAATGGGCATGCGTGTGGCTGAAAGTGTACGCTTATTTAAGAATGTGTTTTTGTGAATAATATTTATTGAAGTATATGTACACACACACACACACTCATATATGTATGCATGTGTATATATATATATATATATATATATATATAAATGTATATGTATGCATGTGTGTATGTATATATATATAGATATAGATAGATAGATAGATTGATAGATAGATAAATGTATATATATATAAATATATATATATATACATGCCTGTGTATGTGCATGTGTATGCGTGTGTATGTGTGTGTGTTTGTGTGTTTGTATGTGTCTGTGTGTGTGTATGTGTGTGTGTGTGTGTGTGTGTGTGTGTGTGTGTGTGTAGTATATCTTATATAAATAGCTGTTCTGATTAATTTTAATATCCCCAAAGTTTTTGCCAATTGTTTTTGTTTGTACTAGATACGTATTTATTTTTCATGAACTTGATAATCACGTGCCTATAATCTCATAATATTTTGCGTAGCGTCTATTAATTGGTCAGTGTCTGGTGAGAGGTCATCGATTATCAAATTTTAAATCGTAGCCTCGAAATTTATTACGATGCGTACACATCTTATCTTGAACTTCAACGAGTCGTTGTTAACATCAAACCATTTGATTGGCTGAATAATCTTTCTAACCTCTCCTAAGATTAGGAAGTGTTGCTGACGTATTTCATAAACGACTCTCTGTTGTAATTTGCTGTGCAATCGATTTTTGTTATATTAGCAGCCGTGTTCTAAGCCTAATCTTAGAAGTAATATAGTAACAATGAATAAAATTCTCAGCCTGCTTCTGAAACATATGTAGCGCGATTAGATGTCCTATCATCTATGGTTTTTTTCCTGGTTTCGTATTTATATACCGCTTAGCAGACGTTATCTCTAACTTTGAAGTTGCCAAGTACTTTTGTGTTACATTTGATGTGGAAATATAAAATGAGAACTGTAATAGTTCATTAAATACTAATTAAATTATAAAATTTCCCCCCGTATAATACGTTAGCCAATCTAATGCTCAGCTACCACCACTACCAATAATCCTTTACCTTGTTGAAATATATGTATAATATATATATATATATATATATATATATATATAATGTTTTGGAAATTGATTGCCTGTTGCTTTGTTCAATAAATATATAGAAAAAAGGCAAATTTAAAGGCATGCATGTATACATAGTCACACATAAATAACAGGGTGTGGGAATGTAATTTATACATTATGAATACAAATTTATAAATAAAAAAACACGTGTCTTCATATGTTTAGTGTTATCAAGAAACGCATACACGCACACACGCACACGCACACACACACTCATCTACACAGGTATCAAAAACAGAAAATTTTATTTACCAATGAATATTAATTAACTCATTCAGCACTCCCTTGATTGTTGTTCGTAATGTAGTAGAGTTAGATTGACGTCAAAATGAAAAAAATAATCATTTTCTATAAAAGTCATAGAAATTCTCTTTCGGTTAACTGTATTTCTGGATTTTGCTGTATTCTGGATGATCAGCAGTAAAAGGACAAGGACCGTATGCTCAAATCTTCTGCTGTTAACTAATTTGTACAAACTTTGCCAGTTTTCCAGCAGTTGTGCTATTGTTATTCTCTGTTGTCTACAATCTATATTGGATAATGTATCGCGTGCTTTTAAGAAGTAACAGTATTCCCTTCAAAGATTTCCGACTGCGTTGGGTTTTTTGCATTCTCTTCATACAGGCTGTCATATCTTATTTACGTTTCCGCCAATAATAGCTATCTTCTATAATAGCTACAGTAACTGAATTTAAATTATAATGAAATTTATTTCAGTAAAGTTTATGAAATGTAGGAAAGCAATTGTAACTTACGATTGTAATCGAAACTTATTTTTAGTGAATCAAACATGTTAAAACTAATTAGATATAATTAAGCGGTGTTGAATAAAGCGAGAATAGGCGAGATTGTTTTAATTAATTATATCAAATACTGAAGATAACTAAAGATAAGTTTCGGTAACAGTCACACAGCGTACTTCAAAAATCGGCGATGAAATTGTCACTTATGTAAATTTGCTGCAATAGGAACGTAGTATCTTTTCGTGATTTAAAAGATCAGATATTAAGAAATAGTTTTTATTAACTCAAAGCTAATTAAATTGAAATAAAAAAAATTATCAGATTCTTTTATTCTTTTAGGTGTTTCAGTCATTTGATAGCGACCATGCTGGAACACAGCCTTTATTCTAGCAAATCGACTCCAGGACTTATTCTTTGTAAGCCTAGTACTTATTAAATCAGTCTCTTTTGCCGAACCGTTAAGTTACGGAGACGTAAACACACCAGCATCGGTTGTCAAGCGATGTTGGGAAATAAAGACACACACGCACGCACGCACGCATGCACACACACACACACACACCACACACACACACACACACACACACACACACACTTATACAAACAACGGGGTTCTTTCAGTTTCCGTGTACCAAATCCACTCACAATGCTTTGGTCGGCCCGAGGCTAGAGTAGAAGACACTTGCACAAGGTGCCACGCAGTGAGACTGAACCCGTAACTATGTGGCTGGTAAGCAAGCTATTTACCACACAGCCACTCGTGGATTTTTTTTTTTAATTCCGTATGTTGAATTGCTTGCATGTGAAAGAGTTATCATAAGATTCACCTTGTTCTACCACCAGAAATAATGCAACACTTGAACAGATATAATTTTTCTTTTATTATGCCATTTAGAAAACCGAATAAAATGTAGTTAGGCTGTTCAGAACTATTGTAATAATCGAATTCATTGCGATCAGAGATTTCTTTTAAGTACAATGCGTTCCTATACAAAAATATATGTTTAATTTTGGCAAAGATAAACGAGTATTCATTCAATGTGTCGAGGAATTGGTGTAGTTAGGCTGTTCAGAACTATTGTAATAATCGAATTCAGTGATCAGAAATATATTTTAAGTACAATGCGTTCTTATACAAAAATATGTGTTTAATTTTGGCAACGATAAGCGAGTATTCATTCTCTGTGTTGAGGAATTGGTGCGATTGTGCCTCTTTTCAAGACTTCATTGCCTATGTAAAATAACAATGGAATCATTCGCAATAAGTAATTATACTACAATGGTTAATTATGAGAGGGTTTTATAAAATCAATTAACAAGATGCTGTGGTTAATTTACATGTTGACAGATTACGTTTACCATCGGAATACCGTTTTTCTTTTACCATCAAGAAAACGGTACTGATTCAACTGTTGCTGTTTCCCATATTCTAAAAGCGAGGTGAGACAATTGTAAGCATGCCGGATAATACATTTCCCATCATTTCTCCCAGGCCTTCTCATCTCAGTTCACACACCACCGAGACGATATTACTTTCCAAACTTTCACGATCGATAAACGAATTACCAGCTGAGCAAAGGGCTCGTCCCTAAAGCAGGAATGATATCAAAGTTCAAGTCTATGTTAGAAGAGGATTTTGCATGTGTTGCAGAGTTGTATCGAACCAGAACATATGTACTAGCGAAGTGAAAATATTAACCACTCAGCCATATGTATATCAAAGATGCAGCAATGGTTTATAAACGAATGTGCGGCTATGGAACAATCTATAATATGCTAGTCTCTAGAGCAGTATATGTCCTTTGATGTTATGGTATAGCCATATTGTTACGTATGACTATGCATCAAGTTATAGCGATATTTCTCTACGTTCTCAGTAATAATAAGCGCATGACATTTCAACTACATTAAATCCATTAACCCTAAACAAGATCCCTGTTGTCATTATCATGATCACTCTCACCATTTACTTTGTCTTACACACGGCCATTAAATAACAAACACATTCATTTTGCTTATCATTCATCTGTATCCATTACAACCTTCTCATCTCTATTATCAGCTTAACGAGTAACCTCGTTCTGTTTATTCCCATTCTCAGAAAATATATCAAACACACTCCTTTAATGTCTTTAAATACACCATATCTGGTTGAGTTTATATCAAACTTTATAAAACTTCAAAGACATTTCGAACATGTTGATCATCAATTCTGCATCCAGGTTTCGTAATATAATTGTATTATAGTTCAAATCTGTTCTTACATCTAATTTATAAAATCCAAATTTCTTTATTGACAATGCTTTAATCTATTTTACTAAGTATTATCGTGACAATGAAGATGGTTGTCTATACTCAAATGCACAGTTCTCTTCTATTTATAAACATGAACCACTACAAGTCCATTTAGCATCACGATACTGCTACAGTAGTTTAGTCTTCCTCTGCACAAGTCCTACTGCGTTACTATAGCTCAATCTAGCATCATATTACTAATACTCTAGATCAATGTGCTTATAGAAAATTGTTTCAAAATTTAAATCATTAATATTTAGTCCAAGAAATGCAGTTTGTAGCATATAACGTTCTCGACTAAATATATTTCAGTATTTAAGCGTAACGTTATTACATTTTCTTTTCTGTATCACGAAAGCAAATGTACTAACGAGTATTTCAAAGACTAGGCTTTCAATTTATTTGATCATGTGGCCTCGTGTACATGCTAAAAGTTGCTATCTATATTAACATTCAGCTACGCCTACGCACGTTACGCAGGCATATGAAACGAAATAGCTAATGCAATCTACGGTACACAATATATTTATCCATATTACACATGCTTGATAAACTATTATGAAAAACTGCTATAAAGGAATTCAAAATATGAAATAAGAACATGATGTATGTTGCAAGATCATAACTATTGCCTTTCATTTGGTTGAGGTAGACTGAAATTGCAGATTTTTCAGCAAATATGGATATTCGGCTATCGCGTATATTTTATGCTGGTAATATCAAATATGTAGTTTTCCATGCTGCCACATATTTATGAGACGAAGTTTGACATTGAAGAGAAATTCAATTTCAACTTTTTGCAACAAGTGTAAACGTGTGGTGATTTCGTTACTCGGTTGTAAATGATATACAACAGAGGTAACGTTTATTATATTATTATCTGTCAGGTGGCACACCTCACATTGGTTTGTCTTTGACAAAATCACATTACTAAGATTGTCACATGTCACGTAACGGACTACATTTTAACATTATAAAGAAATTTGCTGCAATGTTATATATCACATACTTAGAAACATTGTTAGCATTTGTTAGCGATACACACACGCACACATCCATATGTAGGTGTGTATTCAAAAGTTATATACATACAACGACGCCCGCACTCATATATATATATATACATATATACGTACATATACATATATATGTATGTATACACACATATAAATATATATATATATATATAATATATATATATATATATATATATATTCACCCCATAAATGATGCGGTTTTTTCAATTGAATGAAATGAAAGTCGGACGGGGGCGAGTTAACTCACTTGCATCCACTTGCTATAAAAGCAGGTAGTAATTTTACCATGTCCTTATACTTAGTGCAAGTTTTTTAAGAGTGCAGTTCGATTTTAATAGTTATTTTTTCAAAGCTATATTGGAAGTGACAAAGGAGCAAAGGAAGTGACAAAATCAGATTATATTTGTTTATGAGTTCAATAAAGGCAACAACACAACAGAAATTGTGAGGAATATTAATGTAGTATATGGGTATCGGGCGATATGCAGAAGCCAGTGCCAACGGTGGTTCCAGAAATTCCAAGCCGGAGACAGCGTAGAAGACAAGCCTCTTCCTAGAAGATCTGTAGAGCTCGACGAGGATGTTCTGCAAACGCTGGGGGATCAAAATCCGATCGTAACTGTCGAAGAATTAGCAGAGGAGCTTGGATTCAGTCATTGAACCATTAATCGATTTATGCGTGTCAACAAGTTGGGTCAGTGAGTTGTGAGTCCGCTCACAAATCACGACAAAGCAAAATATTCAAAATACGTTTATAATTTAATTACGAAATAGTCCCTATATATTTATATGCACACACACAGACACAGACACACGCACACACACACACACAGACACACACACACACAGACACACACACACACACACACACACACACACACACACATATATATATATATAGTTATAAACGAATGTTGAATATTTTTCATTGCCGTGATTTGTGAGCGCCGACTGATTGAAATGTATTTAACTGACTAATATTGAACTAACGCAAGGAACGATTCCTAAAGAATGCTTTTGTTATGGGCTCAACTCCCCTCGTATCTTCATCTAAGTCCCCTACTCTTCTCTCTTTTGCTCTGAGTTATACTTCCTCTCTTCACTCCTACACACCTTCTCTCTTCATTGATACCCCCTTCACTCACACACTACTCCCGCATACCCCATTCTACCCAACACCCCACCTCCACATCACAGACCTCCACACTAAACACACACATATATATATACACGTATTTGCGCACTTACATATGTGTATAAGTAAGAAAAGCAAGTTCACACATCCACATATTCATACACAGAGACATAGAGGTGCATGTACATGTGTGTGAATGCGTGCTTGTTTGTATGTAAGTATATATATATATATATATATATATATATATATATATGCATGTATATATGTTTGTGAATATATGTGATATTTCCAATCTCTTTCTAACCTGAAATTCCCGAATGGAAAGATGTGTACGGAGGAAAGAGTTAGCAATATAAAACTCTGAATTCGAAACAGTGGAATATAATAAAATATATTAAACATTTAACTGAGAAACATAATTTTAATATCAATGTGTCATTTGATGATATATTTGTTAGTCAACCCTTTCTACTGCATTCCGATACAGACAAAAGAAGAAAAAAATCTCCAGGAATTGTTCCTTGAGGTAGTTCAATATTAGGCAATTAATTACCTATCAATTAGTCTCCGCTCACAAATCACGACAAGGCAAAATATTCAAAATACTCCTATAATCTAATTATCAAATAGCTATTATTCGTGATTAGAATGTTGTGCTGATCCTTAATTGAACTAATTTATTTACTGTGATTACTGAACTAGTAAATTCGAATTTGGTAGTTATGAACGAACATCGAATTTACACAAGTACATAGAGTCTGCGAATACTGTCCACATATTAGCAACAACCAATAATATCCTAAAGTTCTCGCTTGTTTCCATATGCCGGAGAATGGCACTTGCAGCAGTATTAATACTAGACACCCTACAGGCAATGCATGATAAGGAGAATGTAGTGAAGTTAGTGGATGGTTATGCAGGACTCAAAATATATTCGAATAAATACATACAGAGTCGCCACAACCCCCAATATGTGTGTCTGTCCACACACACAAAACACGCACGAATATATATATTTATGTATATATATATATACACACACACACACACACACACACATATATATATATATATATACATACGTACGTACATATACATATATACATACATATATATATATATATATATATATATATATATATACATATATATATATATATTATATATATATATATATATATATATATATATACATATATATATATATATACATATACATACGTACGTACATATACACATATATATATATATGTGTGTGTGTGTGTGCTGGTTGTTATATGACTGTTCTTTGTTCGTACATACACAAACATATACACACTTAAACACACATACAAACATACGCGCACACAGGCACACACACACATACATATATCCATGTCATATGCGAATGAACGTTCTTTCTTTTCTATGAGAATTCGATTGTAAGACAAATGAGAGATCACGTGTCTTTTTCACCACAGTCCTTTGTCTTTCTTTTTACGCCACACAGGAAATTTCACAATTCTAGTATTCTAACGAACAACAAATTAATACCATCGTATATATCTTGTTTCCTTTTTTCTATAGAATGGCACTTCTTACCATGTAATCCTGCCCCCACTTTCTCTTCTATTCAATCATTTCTCATTTGCTTGTCTATTCTGTCATTTGGGCCCCTCTCCGTCATGTTATATTATGATTGCTTTGCCACTGTTATCAAAACCCAATATTTCTCTTCCGATTTATATGTTTTTTAGCTTTAAACCATAGCCATAAATCATTATTTTCGCCCCCACTACCCCCACCCTATTTCTCTAATCTAACAATTTCACTTTTTATAGTCATATAATCATTCAACACTTAATCGTGATTTGAATTTGATTTCAATAATTCAGAAATGTTCATTAACTTCTGTAGCAAAGCCCCCCCCCCACCAATGCCAAACGGCCAAGGCTCTTATTCTCCTCCTTGAAAATGCCTGCCAAACGATGAAAAACATCTCTAGTTTTGAAAAGAACTCAACAGTTTTCTTCGATATTACATAAAAAAAAACATTGTACAAATAGTCGATAAAATACAGGAAAAGAACAACGCTTGTGCCATTCCCCATTGAGAAAGAAAACTACAACAGAAAATATAAAAGAAGAAACTAAACGGGCAACAGATATGAAGAGTTCGGCTTGCTATGCTTGAGAATAAAATCTCCCAAACAAATGGAATAACTTCATTAATAGAATTAGAATAAAGCGGGTAACATGTACCGAACGCAGCCAAAGTGAAAGTCAATGTGAATGCAGTGGATATGCAGTGGAGCGGTTTCTTCCTGATTAATGGAAATGTTAAGTCTGGCGTATACTAACGCAGGAGTATGACTATTTTAGCTGAATCAGTTTTAGTCACTAAGGAAATCAAGAAATTTGTTTTCCAATAACAATTTCGACTGCTTTTTCATTAAGAGAAAAAAATCACTTTTAATATATATGATATGATATAGCATCATATAGAATAATATAATATAATTTAATATAATGTAACATAATGCAAGTTCTGCCGATGGTAAGAGAATGAAGCAGCGTGATTGAAGCTATGTAACAGGAATTATATATATGTTCTGCTTAGGCTCCAATAAATGCGAATAGCGTCTCAATGTTAAGCAATTCCTTACAAGCAACAACCATGAGAGCATATTGCTGTCAAAATTATTTACATCACTGTAAAATGATGGAAGATGAGGAGGAAGGTAAAATGATGGAAACTGAAGGAGAGAGATAAACATGTGTATGAGATGGACGGAATTAAAGAGGGAAATTATATTAATACAAATATCATTGTATGTTTGTGCTGTTGTTGTTGTTTGTATTTGTCTATGCGTCTGTACATGTTGCACGTATATATACACTCATACACTCATACACACATTTACAGGGAAGAGATGAATAAATTTTGAATGCGGACAGTGATGGCACTTGAACAGCTAGAAAAGAAGAAAAGAGCGAGTAAATGATAAGGGAAAGAGACAGGGAGAGAGAGAGAGAGAGAGACAGAGAGACAGAGAGAGAGAGACAGAGAGAGAGATATGGCGAATAAAAATGAGAAAAACAGAGAATGGGAGAATGTGATGTGTGAAATCATTGAATTAAACATCCAAATCCAAATATTTCCCGTTTTGAAGAACTCTCATGGGATACTAGATTCCATTAAAAAGCTTGAGAATGATGACATGAATAGTAATTATTAGCATAAGGCGCTAAATGAAAAAAAAAACAATAAAAACCATTGAGTAAAATCTTAGTCCACGATATATTACTGGCTCCTCGCTTACTCTCTGTTGTCTGGAAACGGGACTTCGTTAAGTTTTGAAACTGAAAGCAAATGATCCCTGCAAATTCTGTATTCTAAATTTCCGGCGTTTTCAGGTTTCCAATATAGTTCATACCAAAAATAATTAGTCACAAAGAGTGAAATTTGACGGTAAGTGATAGTCGAAAGAATAAAAATGCCCCAGAAGCACAACTGGTATCTTTATATTTACACTGAAATAACAAATGCAAAGTAGACCTCGCATGCTTTTAAACTCAGAATATAAATAACTATTAGAAATCATATTAACTGTTTTTTTCCTATCTGCGGTGGTAACAGTTTTATCAGTGCATCACCTTTTATGGTGTTATGGTTTAAGTGAACAAGGTCGTTCACTTGCGTCTAAAATTGTCATTCATCCACCTTCGAGCCATTGCTGGAGGGCTGTACTACTTTCTTCACACTCATTTTAATTTTCGCATTTGAACATGAACATATCGCCTGCGCTGCCTCTTCAATGTTTTTTCAAAGTTTTTTCTGTCCTAATTTTCTATTTTTCTATTTTTACTGCCTTAATAAGCATAACTCATTCTACACTAATCTCCCTTTTCAGGCCAAAGTACTATTTACTGTTAATGACAGGCCCTGTCAACGTCCGTTCAAATGAACTACTAAGCCACACTCTGTAACAGAGGCAGGCTCTGATTGACTACTGCAGTTTCCCGTGAACTGATTTCTGTCAATATGGCCTGTTATTTGCCGATAGAATAAAAATATTAGCTCTGGCTAATTTTTTTTCTTGGTCCCTTTTCTTATATGTTGTGCAAGAAACACTCCTGTACTTTATTCATTTAATTAAACCTTTATTTCTATGCCTGCCCCTAACTTAAACATTTCTTGTTGCTTCACTCTGGATTTTACGTACACTAGATAGTAGAATCTGACTCTTAAAAGCAAAATACATGCGATGATATTAGTGAAAATGTATTTTGAGAATGCTATGTGGCTACCCGTGCTAACAGGCTTAATTCAACTGGTGTGGTAGGTTATATTAGAATGATTGTAACAACATACTTTTTTAACAATGAAACCTAACCCGAAAAAAACAGATAAAATATTTCTTAATTGCTTTTAATAAGACCTATGGAGTAATATTTCCGCGCAATCAAAATCATATTCGACAATCCTGCAACGTAAATTTCAAAATTGCTTAAGGAATAACATAGGAAAATGAAATAATTGGAAACAGTTATTCTTACACTTTCTGTTACAAATATTCGGTTGCATTTAAGAAAGAAAGCTCTAATTTCTATTATCAGAGTAAATTAAAAAATTAATTTTCTAAATGTAACATGAATATCTCTAACAATATTCATCAGTGAAAGTTATTTTCAAAAGTGACACACAACATTATCGTATTTTCTGTACTTATGTGGTAAAGAAATTAAGCCGGGTTAGAAAGAGTCCGTATTCATGTCCACTCTAGTTTCAAGGCCCAGACTTTTGGGCGAGAGGCAGACACACACACACATACACACACACACACACATATATGATCTTTTCACATACCTCTATTCATGTATTTGTTCAGAACATTTTATCCATAATGAAGTTTTTACTTTGCCATCCGTTCTCATGTCTTAAGAAGTCCACACAGAAACGCATACACGGACACTCAAACATACATAAAAAGAAGCACACGCGCATTGACACCTGTGACATTTAATACCGATTCCAAATTTTGGCACGAAATCAGAAACTTCGAATTAATGAAGGGTGAAACGCCGCTGAACATTTCGCCCGGTGTGCTTAGCGATTCTGCCATTTCCCTGGCTTGACTCTAATTTTCAGTTAGATACATGTTGAATACTAAAACGTAAAGAAGTTAAATTCATAACTAGTGAATAGTTATTTTAATAGCATTAGGACGGATAGTGGATATTGTACCGCGCATGCGTTGTTGGAATCGTTGATATGAAATACGGTACACTGGGAACAAATGCCAAATGTGTTTCGTCGTAAAATCTATTCTATGAACAAAGACAAATAAGACTTGCAGTTCGGAATTAATAATGAAAATACTTATTGTATTATAGAACATATCGATCTCAATCATAGGCTCAAGGACATGTATCATTACAGGGATGTGAAGGAAGAATCGACTGCATAACTTGATTCATTCCTATTTTATCGACCAAAGAATGATCACAGGACATATTGGAAATTTGCTATGTATCATAAAAAAAACCCAAAAAACAATGAGAGATTCAGAAAAAGTTATCAACAAATTCACAACAGAATATTTATTGAAATCTAAAATATACATTGTATAACATGACAATGATCAAACGTATAAAATTATGCATTAACAACTATTCATAAATCTTTGGAAGCTACAAATATTTTGTATTTTGCAATGGCTGTTCTTCCTTTGCTGTTCCAAATTACCTAGAAACAAAGAATCCATTGAACGAAACGCGCTCCAAGTCTGTGAAACAGGTTTTACGCAGAATGTAGGTATGGTTTTTCTTTTCTTTAACGTGTAGTCACTGAGTTTGCAGAATGCTAAATTTGAAGCGTTCGAGAGGTATATATGGAGTTATATGCATGTGTATGTGTGTGTATATATGTACGACCAAAGCGTGATTCAATGGACTAATCCCGACTTATATACACGAAAACTTCTTCTAATCTAGTAGCGCCGAGGAAGTACATTAGACACATGGAAAAACTATATATAATCAAAAATTTCCAAATTTGATGAAATCGGTTCTTGTAAACAATGATACCAATATAGAAATTTGCGCACCGATGTTACAGTGTCACAAAGCAATCAATATCCCGTTACAAATAGACTGAACGAATGAACAGCCCCTCGTGAAACTGAAAAATGATACTAGTATTCTAAAATACCTCTTAATATAAAAGGAAACATCTAGTTAGAAAGTCCCATACCGGCACTAGTGCTTGTTTCCATGACTCCCTAAATCCCTCTTTGTGTGTATTTTTTTTATCATTAAAGAACTTTCATTGAGCCACGATTTACTTTATCCTTGCTCTGCTTGTGTCTGTGGCATACTGAGCTGGTAGCATGATCATTTTATGGCTTGAAATTATATTAGTTGAATAGGTAAACGAAATCCATGGCTTATTCACTAACAATTGACATATAAGATTAGGCAACTCTAAGAACAGCGGCAGTTTCGCTTCACACTTTCCCTTCACACTTCTCTTCATATTCCTGTGAACAAGTGTGTACATTTGCTCCTTGGATTGAGGTAGTCAATGACGCCTTGTAGTGTGACATTTGCCGTTTCTACGTGCTGCACTTCAATTTTATATAAAGTAATTGTTGTAAATATAAGAATTCAAGTTACATTGTGTTTATGAAAGTGTATGATTGTAGATTTCTCTGTTTATGTTTGATGTCACTGCTTCGATGTTTGATGGTTTCATAATAAGAATATCTTCAGAGTTTTCTATTTATTTTCATGTACATCCACTCAAAAACAACAAAATGTATGTGAATAGATTTATTTTGCATGCAATCCAAAATGGGTGACACATGTTTAACATTTCCCTTTTATATTTGCCCTTTTTATATTTTCATGTTTCCATATCTTCTAATTATATAAATACTCGTATCATAATAAACTCGTATCATACGCGTATCATTACAAACTTCCTAAGTATAATATTATTTATTTTTCTGCTAAAACCTTTTGAGTCACTTAAACTAGTAGGTTTGTTCTAGACGCCACCCTATTACAAATACGAGGGGTGTCCATTATATATTAGTTAAACACTAGTATACCTATTGCATTTTCCTTTTATTAATGGCTTGGCGGAGTGAAATATAGTTAACGCATGTTAACGAACCTATCTGGTATTCGTTTAATATATGCTGCTGCCGAACCTTCCTTAAGTAATTTTGAATAGTGCGATCAATCCTATATGAAAATTGTGAACATGCTTCATTAATCAACGGGAATTTTCTAAAAGAAGAATGCTTAAGCACCACTAATGAGAACGACAAGCAAGCTATGCCATATCATTCTTAACACTTTGAATTTTAGATTTCAAAACTAAATTGAAATGAATTCTTCATGTTTTAAGCAATGCATAGGATGTTTAGATAATTTCTACATTAAGTTTAGCTTTGTGTAGATTATGTTAACATTTATTGATTTTTTGCTGACATACTGGGTATACGCTAAAATAAGAATTATCAACCAATAGAATATACTATTGAATTACATTTCTATTCTTAAATTCGTTCAACCAATAAAATATCTTACAATCGAATCGCGCTCATCGTCTTCACTGTTTACATTTGTGAAGTTACATCAATACTTTTTAAAATAATAATAATATAATAATAATAATAATAATAATAATAATAATAATAAATAATAATAATAATAATAATAATAATAATAATAAAAATAATAATAATAATAATAACAATAATGATAATGATAATAATAATAATAATAATGATAATAATAATAATTATAATAATAATAATAATAATAATAATAATAATAATAATAATAATAATAATAATAATAAAAATAATAATAATAATAATAACAATAATGATAATGATAATAATAATAATAATAATGATAATAATAATAATTATAATAATAATAATAATAATAATAATAATAATAATAATAATAATAATAATAATAATAATAATAATAATAATAATAATAATAATAATGAATAAATAAATAAATATTCTGATACAGTACCAGGCAGTGGCTCTCATGGCTTCTGATCTCAACTGATTGAAAGTGTTATAATGTACGTTGTTTTGTCTCGGTATAAAAGATGGAATACAGCAAATACTCTGCTCTGTACCACAGATTTGATTGTCAGTTGTTTCATCTTAGGCAGTTAAGCATGTCCCTTAGTGGCTGATGATATGTGCATCTCTGATCACGAGTAGAAGTAGTGGGGGAGCATCATAGCCATGTGTTGATAGGAATTCTTTGGGGTTTGGATAATTCACCTTCGGAAACATGTGTGTTTCGTTCAATATTCTTAAACAACCGTTATTCTAGAACATTTTGAGCGGGATGCGCTCCCCTGCCCGAAGGAAATTCAAACTGGGCCCCATCTGCAAGGTCACGTGCTGTTTTTGTTTACATGTCGCGCACATATGGCTGTGATAAATGTGCCCGGTGTACTCTTATCGGACGCCTCGTCATGATGGGAATACTGCCCTTCGTATTCGTTACCCCAGTGTCACTTTGATGCATGATCTGCTCTTTCACTCAATAACAGTAATAGTAAGGTTAAGGATAATCGTAAGCAAACAAAAACAAAAAAAACAAACAATAATAGCATATTTAAATGAGATAATATGATTAACATTTATTGTAAACAAACTACTTGAAGCACTGTTGCATCGAAAACGAACAAAAATAAGAATGAAAGAAAAGTAACTTTCGCATTAATATTTTGGGGTTTATTCTCATCCATTCAGTCTAAATGTTGCTTCTAATATATCTACAAATGTTTTCAACCTTTCGATAGGCACTGCCGTAAAGCTATCTTGTGTCCTACAATTTTAAATAGACACAAAATTAAACTGGCATACTCTACAAGCCTAATATTGGTAAATAGTTAAGTAGAATTAACTCTACAAGAAATTTCAATACATCTAATATTGAAATATATTCCTGTGCAAGCAGCCGCAATATTTTCTACAAAAGATCTATACGCCGATGTCCATGTTTCCAATAACAATATTACTAACAACAGTGAAGCTGAACTCGTTATACTTACTAACGGTTAGGATAATTTCGCTCCATTTAATTGTTAATAAATTACTCTTTCTGCTTAGTCGTAATGCATTAATGTTGGTGCATCTGTATATATGCGCTGTGGGATGGTTTGGATTCTGGATATCTGAGGCATTCCATATTAATAAAATTAAATCAAACATTATTGATGTTCATTAGAACCAATACATTCTTGGTACTGTTCTTTGCAGAATAGTAAGCCCAACTATGATTCACATTCCCGATGCAAATTCATATTTGTTTTAGTTGCAGTGCGCATCGATCAACAACTAGAATGCGTCAGCGAAAAATAAAGTGACATATTTTCGAACAAATGCTGACAAAAGTAGTCTATGTATTCCTTTTCACACAGAAAACGTTCATCCCTATTTTATATTCCCGTCTTTTAACTAACACGGAGCGTTAGCTAAACCCTAAACTTGCCAATGATTAATCCTTCCACAGCAGTCTATTCGAGCCATCAGATTATATTCATATTCGTTACCACAAATACCTATTTATTTACTACCCACAAGGGGATAAACACAGAGGAGACAAACAAGGACAGACAAACGGATTAATTCGATTGTATCGCCTCCAGTGCGTAACTTGTACTTTATTTATCGACCCCGAAAGGATGAAAGGCAAAGTCAACCTCGGCGAAATTTGAACTCAGAACGTAACGGCAGACAAAATACGGCTACGCATTTCGGCCGCCGTGCTAAGGATTCTGCCAGCTCAGGAAATTAAGTTGGTCTATTAACCACAGAATCAAAGACTATACTATGGATTGGGGATTAATTTTACCACAAAACCAGACAGACGTGAAACTAAAGAATTTTGACTTATGTTTAGAATGAGTTTACCAGATTTTTACAGCCAAAGGTAACGTAATAAATTCTAGACATGAAGAATCTTTGAGATGCTTGCAGATGAGGAAATTCACATTTGCCCTGTATAACTGAATAATAAACATTTAAGCAACAGAATGGTTAGGAATAATTGACTATAAGTGACTATCCAATGAACACTTCAAATAGAGATTCTGTGTGTCTAACTTAATGGACAACTCTATATCATACAACACAAACTAGATAAACAAAAAAAATTAAACAGTTAAATCGAAGGATATTAAGTAAAGACTCTGAAGAAGCTGCACCAGTTTTATAGTAGAGTTGCCATTGCAACGATTACTAATCGATGCTACTGAAACACGTGTAGGTCTATGTAAAACTGTATATATATTAAAAGAATTAAACGTATACTGTGCAATTTCATAATATTGTTATTATATATATACATATATATATATATATATATATATATATGTGTGTGTGTATATATATATATATATATATATATATTTATGTGTGTGTGTGTGTAGATACATATATTTAGATACGAGGGTAAGTGAAAAAATATCCGCCATAATATATCTTTATTATTGTAACACTGCCTTCTGCGCATGTGCATGTGTAATTCTAGTTGTTACTATTGTAGTCACATGATCAAAGTTTGAGATTGATCGCGCTATTTTTGCTTCTAGTTTACAGTAAAAACATGGCCGCTCTACTAGTAATGTGCACGAAAGAAGAACAAAGAACAGTGATCAGCAAAGATACAATGCTTTGCTGACCAAGAGACTGAAACCAGTAATTCGCAACGAAGCATAACGTTAAAGTAAAGTTTATCGTTGCATGACAATGCACGCCCACGCATTGGGTTTAGAGGTGCTAGGACACCCTGACGACAGCCCAGATATCGCAACCTTCCGACTATTATATTTTTGGTCCGGAGAAAGATGGTTTACGCGGCCGTCGATTTCCTACGGATGAAGATGTGAAGGAAGCAGTGAATAAATGGTTGCGCCACCAACTGGAAACCTCCTTCTTGGAGGGAAAACGCAAGCCTGTGAACATCTGGACCAAGTACATCGAAAAGGAAGGAGAACCTAGAAAATGAAGTGCTTTGTTGTCCCCTCCTTTTGTGTAAATACATTGAAAAAACAAGATTGGGTATCATTTTGATTCTTTCTAGAATATATATATATACACACACACATATATGTCTGTGTGTGTTTGCGTGTGTGCGTATTAACAAATAAATTTATTAATGTATATAAAGATAATCTCTTTCCATTTCGTTATAAGCTACTCGCTTTTAGTCTCAAGCCATTGACTAGAATTATATTCGATCTCATAGTCTGTAGCTGTTTTCTTTCAAATGACCCATTGTCACCATTTTAGTAAAAAAACGTTTTCATATTCAATAAGATTCTTATCTTGCGTACAGATTTCTTCGCCCACACTTCTTACATATTTATGTCCAATAATTTGTTTTATTCGTACAAACACACATTTACCTCCTACACACACCCTGCTGTGGACATATACGTATATACACTTTCATTTCTCTACGCACATGTATATAGACACATTTTCTTTATTGGGTTTTCAACACTTACTTCCGCTTCTGATTTCTAACCCAACGTATATCTTTCCTTATATACTTAAACATATGCAGGACACACGGACATAACTACACATATATCTACATACCTACCTGTCTACCTACATACCCCTCCAACAACCTACCTATTTACCAACCTACCTAGCTACCTACCAACCGAGCAACTGCTGGGAATTTTTCTCCTTTGTATTCGTTAGGATACGTAAATATTCACATATGCACACTTTACTAATACTTTTCTAATTTTCTTTTTTTGTTGCTGTGTATTTCTTCATTGGGGAATATTTTAACTATTGTTTCAAGGAAATACCACAGAATTGTCTTTTGATTATCACTGGCACATTCAAATCATTCTAATCTTTACACAGTCACGCTCAATATTTTCAAATCATTACATTGCCTGTGTAACCGACAAACGAAATTTGTTATCAAAAGTCGTGAACTCATTTAAAATAATTTACTTGAGACAGCAAATGTCCTTCTCCATATTAGAATTATTTTAGTCATTACAAAATGACATGCAAACAATAATATTACCTTGAAATTAAGTGTGATCAGATTAGCTTCGATTAATGTGCCGGTCGATGTATCTCAGACGACATAGTCGTAGTCAAGGAGAGAGAGGCAGATAGAGAGAGAGAAAGAGAGAGAGAGAGAGAGAGAGAGATACAACAGGTAAACATCGTTTTTAGGACAAGTTGGGAAGGTGAAAGAAGAGAGCGAAGTTTTAATTCCTCTTCGCTTAGCGTCCTCGGTTTCATTCCGTCACTACGCTTCACTCTTCCCTTTCATCTTCCCCACCTATTCTACTAAGGGCTTTATCCTGCTGTCTCCGTGTACTATTTTAAATGGAGATTTCGAATATCCTAATATAAATATTATATGGAACCCTCTATATTCTTCGAAACCCTACAATAGGATTATGCTATTCCCACAACCTGTGCTAATGTTGATATATTTCCCACTGCTACCATTGTCACTCTCTTCCCTTCTTTCTAGATTTACATTATTCTGGACCCTATTTTCATGGTTTTATTTTTACCTTATTTGGCTTTCTGTAATTTAGCTCGTGGATATGAAACTCTAGGCTGTATGGGGTCACATTTGAGAATTCCACCATATATTTCCTAATTTACCCTTTTACATCTTTCAATAATTTGACTGCGGCCATGCTTGAGCACCGCTTTTTTGTGAAGCAAGTCGACCTCAGGACTTATTCTTTGTACACCTGGTATTCATTATATCGGTATCTTTTGCCGAAACGCTAAGTTACGGGAACGTAAACACAACAACATTGGTTGGAGGAACACACACACATACACACTCATACAGATATATATATATACGACGGGCTTTCAGTTTCCATCTACCAAATCCACTCACAAGGCTTTGGTCTGCTCGAAGCTATAGTACAAGTCACTTGTGTAAGCTGTCACTTGTGTAAGCTGTCACGTAGTGGGACTGAACCCGGAACCATGTGGTTCGGAAGCAAGCGTCTTACCACACAGCCATTTTTGCGCCCATAAGATGTTATAATACCTGTTAAAAAATTTATAATACTTAATATATTTCGGAAAGTGTCTGTCTAATGCAAAGAAAATTGATTGACAATTTCTGATCTCCCATGTATTTCTGAATATCGGAATGAAGTCTAGTATGTAACATCTACCTGATTTTTAAGTGGGATTATCGTAATGATATGTTCTACTTGGTTCGTTGTATTTTATTATTTTTTTTATTGATTATTCTTCGACTTTTACCTTCAAATTTGTGCTTTGTGTTTACCTTCCCTACCTTCTACACTATTTGTATACCTATCTTCGCAAATCTCATTTACCTGAAATCCAATTATTTGTTATCCTATTGTAGGATGAATGTTTAATTTTGTCTATATATCCAGTGCCAACTGCTTCTGCGTGGAAATACACTGCGTTTGAATTGAACATTTTCATTTGTTGACAGCCTCGAGAACTTATCCGATACACTATGTACAAATTATTTAATTTTTGTCTATATATTTTCAGTTTTCGTCTGTTTTGTGCAATTGTTCAAAAGGTTTTGTTTAAGTTAAGTTTTACATCCAGGACATTTACTATTTTATGATCATTTTCAATTCTTATACAAAGCTCTAACTTGTTTTTAAAAATATATACGATTTTGTTTATGTTTTTTTCCGATATCAATTACTACAATTTTGTATCAGGACAGCGTGGTATTCCCTTATAGACCCCCGCACTAATTTAGGAAACCAGAATTCGATCTGAACAACAATGAAAATACCGACGATATAGGTGGCCTGCGCTGAATCACTGAATCCTATCCTTACATGAAAGCAATCAATTCTATCAGTTATCTCCAATAGTTTTCGATTTCAATCGATTATTGTACAGTGGTCAGCTAAAAAATGCCAGTCTCCTGCCGAGGTTTGACGAATACCTGTATATTGAATTGGCTATTGAATAGTAATTTAACGTATCTGCTTAGAAAATTATAGATAAATTATGCGTGTAAATTTTTTTAACGTTACAATAAAACCTCACGAAGCCTTGCCTACAGGTTGTAGATAGGTAAGTATGTAGTGTTCTGTGTGTATGTATGTGTTTAGGTATGAGCGTCACTCTTGCAGATGTATTGGTGCATAAAGAGTATAAATGTTGAGTTGCACACAAAATCGGGAGTGTCTATACAATAGAGAATATGTGTGTATGCGTGTGTAATTAAACGTGTGCATATGTATATTGTGTATCAGGGTGTATATATGTGTGTGTGGGTGAGTGCATGTGCGTATGTATAAATAAAACACATTATTAGACATAAGTAAGTAAGGAGGAGGCGAATACATTTCTAAGATAAGAATCTTATTGAATATGAAAATATTTTTTATTCAAGTGGTGACAAAGTGTCATTTGAAAGAAAACGGCTACAGACTGTAAATATTAAAGATAATTGTCGTCCATGTCTTGCGACAAAGAGAGACAAGTTTATAATAAAATGGAAAGAGAGGAGGTTGTTTTGATATACATTGATAAATCTATTTGCTTCACTCCTATTACTGAATTTCGTGTATTTGGTTTTTTAGTTGACCTAATATATATATATATATATATATATATATATATATATATATATATATATATATATATATATATTTATTTTTCGTCTCTCTTTTCCTATGAATACAATTATATATCTATACATACATAAGTACATACATACATCATACAGACTTACATACACATATACATACATACACATACGTATACATATATATATATATGTATGTGTATATATGTATATATATATATAATTTATATATATATATATCACATATACATATATACATAATTACATATATATATATATATATATATATATATATAATATATATATATATATATATATATATATTTATTTTTCGTCTCTCTTTTCCTATGAATACAATTATATATCTATACATACATAAGTACATACATACATCATACAGACTTACATACACATATACATACATACACATACGTATACATATATATATATATGTATGTGTATATATGTATATATATATATATTATATATATATATATATCACATATACATATATACATAATTACATATATATATATATATATATATATATATATATATATATATGCTTAAGAACAACAGATGGTTAGTGGTTCATTCACTACATATATTTCAGACGTGTTTCCTTATTGATGGATAGATGTGTTACATCTTATAAAAAATAATGCTTGCATCAGGTGAATATATCACCAATTAAGGAGTTAAGGGGTAAATCATTCCATGAGAGCAAGTAGTAATAGTTCACGATTCCCCGGCCAACTTCGAACTTCAGCTCGAGAATTAATTTCTTTAGTTTGTAGTTTATAAAGGAGCTTCATGAAGGTGACTGGAACCGGGAGGAATGTGAAATATTCTTAGAGTTGGTTGGTTGATAGGGAATAGGAGATACAAATTTGATATCTCGCCCGAAGACCGAAATGATAAGGTTTTTTATCATAATACCCACCAAAAGAATTTACATTTATAGATAACGTTAAACCGTGCTTATTTCTTCTACACCACTACGTTGCTGTACTCTCACATGTACTTCCCTAATACCAAAACTACATTTATTCATGTTCACAGGGAATAAGGATATGCATATATAGATATGTAGCAATGTATACAATAATGTACAATCGATTATCCACACATGTTCGTGGCCGTATGCATACATATACTTACGTAATAACACGCATTTCTAATACACGTACACTCGGCATACATGCCTGACACCATTATGTACGAATAAGGAATGTATTTATGTACGTATACCCCCCCCCATATATATATATATATATATATATAGTATTTGTAAATTGTGTGACCGTAAGCTTATAAACTACTCGGTAAAAGCATATAATACTAAAAACACTGTAAGGGACTCGGGTATGCTTTCTGAAGAATGTACTTAATCTGAATTTTTTTCTCTTTGCTGGTCCTTTATTTTAAATTAGTCAATTACCTGAGCCAGAAAAGTTTTACTAGTTTTTATGTCTTAGTCTATTGGGTTCAGGATATAATTTTGGACAGTTGTCGTACTGATGAAGGATGATTGGAGCATTTATTTGACTATGAGATTCTGATGGTCTGAGGTGGTTCACACTCATATACGCGCACTCAGATATATAGGGTGGGGTAATTTCAATAATGACTCCTAGACACGTTCCAGGAATTCGAACAGCCATATTGAACCGGCTTCTGAAAAATTTCTCGATGAAATTCTTCAGTAGATCAATGCTTGTGACTGGTCACAGTTCTTGTTGTTTGAGATTGGGTTGGCTGCAATATTATTATTGTACTGTGTATCAGAATCTATTTCTATTCACTCAAACTCAAAACGCCATATCGATTCGTTTAATACAGAAATTTCGGGTATTAGATAGTAAGCTACGCAATTGTTGCTGATGGCTTTGCGATAGCATTGAGGTGAACTCTAGTAAACCATCTCTCGCTAATCAGAAGGCATAGATTTCCCTGAGATCAATAATTGCGAATCAAAAAGATTAGGTTAGGTCATCACACATCATTCATTCCACTGACCGAGAATCATAGTTCTAGAATGCAATTGTTTGATCACACTAATAATGAAATCTTACGTTTGGTCTATGATAAATGAACAACCATTCACAGTCTTTAATATTTCATGTGCTGTTTAACAACATTTTTTCCTATGTCTAATTCTCGTTAAAATCTTTTCATATAAGTTGATTTCAGTGCAGAGGAAAGTTGCTCCATTTTCACTTTTGAATTACAAGAATATTAACTACATATAGTCGTGTCAGTTTCTAGTTACAATGTGTTAACGTACCGAAAATCTTCCATTGACAATGATAAAGAAGCTTCTAGTAAAAACAAAATGATAAAAGGAAGGAAATTAATCTTGCGCTGCAAAGAAACTAGTGGTTTGTTTAAATTTGGAGTCATATCATCGCATAGAGATTTCAATAACTACTTTTACGAATTTGATATTAGATACGCCTAAGATATTCTGTTTAATATTAATGAGGCAGATTTTGTATAGTTGAAAGACAAAGCTTACCATATATATATTACAACATTGCTTAGCATTTTCTGAATGTCACGTTCCACGTCCTGCTTATCCGTTAGTTTTGAGAATATATATATATATATATATATATATATATATAGTCTTTATAGGAATTGCTAATTTAATAATTAATAAATTGTCGTCTATGGAGTCATATATGTAGTGAAAAGAAATTAACAGTCCTTTGACTGATATTTCTAAATTTTCGGTATATGGTGAAGGAACATCTTGCTAAATCTTTAATTATATATATATATATATATATATATATACATATTGCATCACAGAATAGGTGGAAGTAAAAATGTATTTGATTTGCCATTCCCACATTGAGAGGATCTTAAATATATTTGATGAGAGTTGTTGATCTGAGATACATATTTATCATTGCATTATTTTTCTGAGGTAATATTCTTCTACTTGCTACTTCTCACCGTAACGATCTGTGGATATATTTGATATTCATTTACCGCAAGTTCATGTGAAGAAGTGAAAGCTAGATAATATTATTTCAAAGGTAGAACGGATTCGAAAGCATTCGAAAGGTAGAACGGATTCGAAAGCATTCGAAAGGTAGAACGAAGTAACTCAATGACACCCACAAAAAAGCACATGCAACGTGTATGAATGATTTTACTTGGTTAAAATTTTCAAGCGCTGATCAAGACTAGCAACTATCAAAGCTGTTCGTACCATAATCATTGCGTATTCCATCCGATAACTTATATTCTGGTCTTCATTAGAATTCCATTCTAATTATCTCAGTGTGGCTCAGACGGTAGTTGCATACCAAAACGTTAAGCACGATTAATGCTCCATGCCGATACCCGTATTAAACAGCAATATCCCCTCGTCTGAATCATATCCAAATGTCTTCAGTAGGTTAAGAGAGAAGGTAATATGAATTTAAAATATTATGTCTGATATATTACATTTTCCATATATAAAACTGAGCTTATTGATCTGATTTTGTCATAGATCATTACGTGCCATTCATCCTGCTTAAGGACATAATACTAAGCAGGATCTAACAAAACATATTTGTGACCAATGAACATTTGTAGCTCTCTGCCCCAATCAGGCATTTCAACAAACGTTATATATATAAATTTTCAATTTAGAAATATGCGTTATTTGTTCAAACCCGGCCCAGTATATGCATTTCATATCCCCTCACACACGGGCACGCACACGTACAAGCACACAGAGAAAGAAAACCATCTGTGATAGCGGCTGAAATTCCAATTTTCCGTATTGTTTTGTAGCGACAGGAATATGTTTCTTCACTAATATTTAGGTTAATAATCGGAGAAGCTATATATTCTTATCGATATCAATTCTAAGTATACCAAATATAAAAAAAAAATAATCAGCTAACAAGCAAATATGATATACTCTTGTCTTTCACTGCTGTTCATTTATAAATATTCCAAGGTTACTCAAATAGTAACGACCCATGTATATCCCCATCTCAATAGAAAACTCACAAAGTGATTTGCTAGACGTTATGAAAAATATTAATAAATGGATAGATGACTCCTGTCTCAAAGTAAATGTCACAAATTATGATATGAAATAATTATTCCATCCCAGAAATTATAACAAATTTATTATTGAAACACATCTATTTTGGTGGCACCAATTCCTCTAGGGCCCAACAGTCTTCATGTTATATTAGATAAAATACATGACCTTTAACCAACACATCAATCAGTTGATCAGTCTCTCAAAAGAAAACAAACAAGGGAATACACATACACACAGCGTAAAACAGAAAAACGCCAAAAGCAGACATTTTAGTTAAGCTGGATCAGACGAAGTTTCTTCATAATTTTATCACAATGTTATGTTGACTATTGTAATTCAATCTTCCAAATATCCTTTGATACAAAACACCCAAGCTATTCAAAATAATTATATATGAGTTTTTGTAATGCCTACACAGACACAAAAACGCACATTTGCATAGATTTAGTGTTATACATACACACACACTCAGACACACACATATATATATAAGTACATTCGCACAAACACACACATATATGTGATGTACACGGGTTGGGGTAGGTCTATATGTATGTATGTATGTATAAATCATATAACTCTGATCTCCAAAAACCATTAATACACTTATACATTAATACATTATCTCATTCTTAATTGACAGACCCCCTTTGCAATTATCTCTCTTAGAAACAATTTGAGTATTTATCCAGTTCTAGTCAAGAACTGTTATAACAAAATAGGAGTTGCAAATTATAGTTCCAAGGTATAAACTATACTAGCAATAGCCATTAGTATGTTTCAGTCTGCTTCAGACTTGGCAGAAAATAAAATAAAATAAAACAACTCCATTCGTCCTCTATATAATATACACCATTGAGAGAAAAAAAACAATAAAATGCTTGAAGAGAAAACGTACTCTTTATTGAGTCAGAATATTATTTTTTAAACCCATTAATTTTCTCTTATTTTCTCTAATTTACTTTGTGCAGCTGACCGATACTGCTACAGCCTTTCTGAAATTAGACGAAGTAACTCTTATTTATGACTTCTCACACACGCACATAAACACACCACACGCATATTTGTGTGTGTGTGTGTGCCTAACATTTATCATCTTTATAATCGTCATCGTCATTATCAATAACGTTGTCATCGTTGAATTCATGGCGTCGTCGTCATTGTGGCACCCTGGTGTGGCGTTCATTATGATCATTTTGATAATTTCTTTCCCTTTTTTTCCTTTTCCTTCTCCACTCCTTTTCAGCCATCAATGATATTAGTGATCTTCGATATCCTGCGCTCGCTCTTGTCATGAACATCCTCATAATCATCCTCTTCATTGCTATTTCACCTAATCATCACCATTACCATTAACGACCCGGTCCACATCCTCATCATTAGAAGTAACGACGTGGTGAACATTCCAATCATTTTCGTCGTCGAATTCACAAATAAGAGAACAAAATTCTTCGCTTAAATTCCCTTATTGGCAACATAAATAGCCTAAACTCCCCTCTACTCTATTTATTCTCTCATCAGTTCCAAAATATTCAGCCTCGATATCATCAACTTTGTTAAGAGCAGCAACGCCATTGAATAAATCCCTGCGTCGTGAGGAAATGTGCAAAAATTATTAACTAAACTGCCACAAAAACATACGACTCCACAAATATAAATATTTCCTAGAACACGTAGATCTCTACGAACAGATTGTATATAAATTGAAATTGAGAATATCGTGACGAGAATATAGCTTATAGGGGGTGAGTATTACGTGGTCATTTCTAATGACAAATATAAGCAAAGAAGAATAAAATGGAACTCATGTATTTTGTTGGCTTTTAGAAAGTTACTCAGCACATCAGTATATACTACAAAGGGGGGACGTAGCGTATTATAAAGAAAATTCTACGTAAAAAGCTTTCGGGATACACACATGCAGACAAACAGACAGACACACACTCTCTCAGTTTATATATATATAAATATATATATATATAATATATATATATATATATATATATATATATATATATATATATAATATATATATATATATATATATATATATGCGTGTATGTGTATATGTGTGCAACTAAGCTTCGAAAGACTGATAGAAATATACAAACATACTTGCACACACACATCTACATATACACACAAACACACACACAAGTATTGCGAATACAATCTATAATGATAATAAAATGTGTTGAGTTGTCGACAAGATAATTTGATAATGAATTGTTTACAGCACAATGTTTTTCTGAGATGATAACTCTTATGAGATTTCATTATAATATTGTATCTGCCATGTAACATAAGAATGATAAAATATGGGCACTATAATACATGTAGTTTGTTTTTAAACTTCTTTTGGTCACAACTCTGCATGTTTCACAGAATTTATTATATTTCTGTTATACTGAAATCAATAACATAAATATCAATAATATTGAAAGTAACATTCGAACCCAAAATTTCGATAGCTTTTTATTATCTTTTTTTTTACATTTAATGTTTGCAATTTTATATCTCCCTATATATTGTATCTTCTAAACTATAAGCTATTTATGTAATGTGTGATATCTATCCAATTCTTTTGATAAGATTTATTACGGTTTAGTTTTGTATGTTACTTTGACTTTCTTTTCATCTCCTCAAAGCAAAAGATTGAATAGCAAAGAGAAAGGGTTAGAGAGAGAGAAAGAAAGAGACAGATGGAGAGACGGAGAGACTTGCTGAGAGACAGAGAGAAACACTAATTTGATGTCGACATTAGAAATAAACTCTTAGAACTTATCTATGTAGTGTTATATAATTTATTATTTTTATGAGATCATGGACAGCTGGGTGCTAATAAAGATTGACTTTAGTGGTGATCTTTTAGGCACGCAGCCTAAAGTTTTGTTAAACTTGTTGGCATTGAAAATATTCTAGCGTGGAAAGTACTACTATTATGATAGGAGAAAGTGTTGTTTTATAGCAATCCAGTTTCTCGGTTAAGAAAAATGTTGCCTTTATTAAATATCAAAATGGATCATAAAGATAATTCTGTGATATCTGAGTTTGCGCGGTGAGAGGAAGAATGGTAGATAATTTTATTGGTCTGTGTTTTTGGCTAGACAATGAGAATTCTATTCATAAAATAGTTCATGTAATAAGTTGTTCATATTCTGATCAGGAATAATGTTGTAATTTGTGTCTCTTTTGATGTAACGTGTTACAGACATTAGCATTAGCAGAGTGGTGTATGAAAAACGGAATGAGGAAGAAAAACAAAGAAAAAGAAATATAGAAAGCCAGAGAGAAGGAAAGGGAGTCAGAATCAGAATAGCTGTGGCCAGAAATAGATTATTAGGCAATATTTCTTTAATAGTCAGCGGTCAAGTTGTATCAGGCTTGACTTAACACTTTCTCCTACTTCAAGGAATTAGCTATAAATGGCCAGAGATAAGGGAAGAACTAAAGCTAACTATATTGTGAATCAAAAGGTGTACCGGTGCATGGCTTATCTCTCTATCTAGCTATCTATCCATCAGAGTGTCTGTGTGTTTCTCTATCTATGTCTATGAATCATTCCATGCGCATCTGCCGAGGTAAGCATGTTATACAGCCATCCATCCATCCATCTATCCATCCAAGCATACACACGCTTATATATATCTATATATCTAGATCTATATCTATCTATCTATCTATCTATCTATCTATCTATCTATCTATATATCTATCTATCTATCTATATATATATATTTATATATACATTTATATAAATACATACACATATACACATGCACACACACAAGAGAACACACGAACACACACAAACACGCTCTCATGTATATATATATATATATATATATATATATATGATAAATTACTAATTGCACATTGCAGCGAAGATGTGGAAAGAGAGGTTGATAGAAGTCAGGGATAAAACTCACGAATCTCAAAAGCAATCACAAATTACATTCATTTGAGTTTGCAGTAAATTAAAAGCGTCTTTATATTATGTTCGTATGAAAACGGACCGAATCCATATAAATCATTCGTGGAGGAGAATTTCCTTCTTAAACATTCATAGGGATATTTATGATGCTGATGATGATGAGTAAGTTATGGCGGTGATGATGAAGACGACGATGGTGGCAATATCGATGACGGTTATGGTGATGATGCTGAGGGGGATTAGAAAGGTGAGGAGGATTGAAGCGACTGACTAGGATGTCGTTGGTGAAGGTGATAATGGTGATGATGATTGTGGTGGTAGTGATGGTTGTTTTTGTGAAGACCTTTTTGCTTACTAATGATGGAATTTTAAATTATGAAGAGTGTTAACAAGTTATTCCATACAATGGTGGATCACATACAATTGAAACGAAGTGTGAAATATAGGAAAGCTTCCTCGGTACGGAAGGCATTAAGTGTTAAATTGTACAACTTCCATGAAATCAGAACACACATAGACTGAAATACGTTAAATTTAAATTAGGGTGAATTGAAATTTACCTAAATTGGTCTGTGCTGCCTTTCATCAGTTCTGAGTGTATTCTAAGAAGAACTATGACCTGAATGCGAATTTCGAGAATTACTTCTCACGACAGAATTTTCTTAAAGGCAACCGTAAGTAATTTTATGATTACCTATGATTAAATGGGCCAATCAGCATTTGGCTCTTGTTTTATGCCACGTAAATTTGGAACTCCGATAGACAGGACAAAATTCTTTTAAAATTCGACTCAAAATTCGGAAGATTAATATATTGTTAGATGAGGATAATAAATATATAAGTATACAGAATAGATAAAAATAATTATTGAATCGATAAATATTTGGCAAAGTATAAAAGAAAACGTGAAAGACATAAAGTTCTTACTTAAATGGTTTGGAATAACCAGACGCTAATTTGATTTCGACAACTCTAATTAAACGACATTTCTTTACTCTTGCACTTATTACAGTTTGTCAAGCAAAAATCGGAGACAATTTTCTGTTTGTTGCGGGAAACACCGTCGCATGCTGTATATATCTCTTTCTGCTCATTGTAATATAATTTTATTCAATTTATATATTCCAATTCCATTCATGGATAAAATATAATAACCCCTATAATCCTACCTGATATATATATATCCACATGTACCTTCGTGCGCGCCTGCCCGTGGATGTATTTCGCTGCGAATTGGAACGAAGTTTCGGGCATGTAGATTCTATTTCATTACTTCTCTTTAAAAGAGAATTTCCATTCTGATACAAAAATTGTTAGATATTTCGTAATGTTTCTATATATTACGATATTTATAGGCATTGTATAAAACGTTTTATTACTCATATATTTGGAAACGTAGGTATTTGCATGTAGCATGCAACATGTTTCCTTAGATATTATCCATCATTCATATTCTTGTGCCCAGTTTCTAGGCATTATAAGCGCGTATGTGTGTATTTTTTGTACTTTCTCATGCTTATCTGTGTATAAGTGTGATCTTGAATGTGGTTTTTAAATGCAGGTCAGTCCTAAAGACGTAGCGAATGTTAAAATACGTTTGAAGCATGAGTAAACACATTTAAACACTATTACAGAGACTGAAGGCCGTGTTTGGAGACGTGATTCCTATATTTAGCATTCTATACAACACTATGGCCACTCTCTACTACGTTCATTGTGGGAATATTTGCGTTTCTGTGTTTCTGTTTGTCTCTCGATGCTGTATTAAATTTTTACCTTGATTTCTTTTTTTTCTGACAATATTGTAAAATTTATTAGATGTTACATGTTTTTAAAGAATGTCGAGCTTGAGAACTTTCTCCTTTTGCATTAATTAAATCTTCATGATATAATTGTTAGCAAATTCTGAAATATTCCATAAGCGTTGTACATCATTCTCCATTCGAATTGCAATAGAATGTTGTTAGTTTGTTGCAACTGAATCAATTAAGACGTTATTTTAGGTATTTTCCCTTCGAAATGTCTGACATGGAATTGATTTATTATTGTTGCTTCCGTTACTGCAGCTGGTTTCGTTGTTGTGTTGCTGTTGTTGTTGTCTTTGATATAACGCCTCGCAAAAAGTCCTGGTCGATAACATCCATGCCATGAGGATGCAGCCACCCCTGTTGTATTAGGTAGCTCTAGGTCAGATCTGACTGCACAGATCCGTTTTAACTTGGAATACAGCGCAACATGAATGCATTCGATTTGTTTTCCTACACGTGAATAGCCCTGCCTCAATAGATGCATCGATAAGGTGCGTTGCTTCATAAGCAGAATACTATAAAAGAACGATTAATTTAATTATGGTTGGTTTACTTCTATTCGGTACGCACCAGCCGAATTCATGTTAATTAGACAAAAATCATAAAACCATCTTCCCCTTTTTTACTTCACTTAAAACTAAGTGAAGTAATGAGCATAGAGGATTCTCTTTTTTAATGACTTGCCGGTTGTCATTTGGGGGACGTAGCAGTGTTATTATATAACCTTCATTAACATTTCGACAGGTTTAAACATCCATCCTCTGTTCAATAAGTGTTTTATGCCTTGCCTGGTTAAGTTCATGCATTTTAAGGAGAACAATAGTATTTGTAGACACAGTCCATGTGCGTTTTATCACTTAGGTGTTAATCTGTGAATAATAATACATGTTATTGATGTTTTGTCATCAATAACAGATACTTGGTATCATTACCTACATCTTATACACGTGATCGAGAAGATAAATGAACACTGATGTATTTGTCAACTAGTTTTACGTCAGATGTAACATGGCTACCGTTGTTTGTCGTCAACTTTTGAACGCAGCGTTAAAATTAGTTGGCTTTCGATATGTGAGCAAGCAATATCATTCTGAAAATACGCTTCGCTTATTGGATATTAAAAAAGTTTCTGTAATTATTTTTTTTTGTTCAAAATAGTATGGATATAAATTGCATCGTAACCTTTTATTATAACATCTTTATTAGCGATATTTCATTCCAGTAGATGAACACTTTAATGATGAAGTGTCGTTTGACTTTCACTCACTCCCATAAATTATCAATTAACAAAATTTGTATAGAAATAGGAAGGAAATAATCAACACTAAATTAATAAATAGGAAGGATATAATCAACACTAAATTAATAAATGGTTGCCTGAAATTAGAATAAAGTATTTGATTAGTGGAGGATGTAATGAAATGAAAATAAGTGAAATAAAAAAAAATACATCTACGTCCCTTGAGACTGAGTTGATAAAATCAAAATTGTGCAGATTCGCAGAATCAACTAATTGGACAGAGTTTTGTTTAATAAATCTTATCAATGATAAATGAAGTATATTTTGGTGAATATAAATGATTTTACCGATATCTGATTGATGTGCTTTTGATATAAAACCTTTTAGCACATGACTTGAAGTTGACATTATCACAATATTCAATTCAACATGAACTACTTTTGGAAATTGTTTTCTTCTCTGTTTAATAAATTTTGGTTCTGCTAATTGACTGAGATGGCTGCCTTGATGTAGAAGATAATGTATAGGAATTGATGTGCGTGTGTCGTGTATGCAGTTATCACCACCTTTTCTATAAACATACGAGATATATTAGCTTTTGTGCTGTGCATTAAATTTCAAAAATAATTATTACTTTGAATTAAATTATGAGGTACATTGAAAACTTAGAAAAGAATTGATGCTGAACTGAGAAATGCCTTCGTGTACAGGATATATAACAGAATAATTCCAGCATTGATCATCCTATTTATTATCAGAGGAACAATGTCATGAGAATTAATATGATACCTACTTGATTATTTGTCAAATCGTTTATAGGAATCGGGTTCTATATAGCGCAGGTCGACTGGTGTCCTTGTCTTTTTCATTATGTAATAGAATATTACTGATATTTAATTGGTGTTAAGTTGCTCAATTTAATGTTTCAAGTAGACATTTTAAACTTGTACGTGGAAAATAGTTTAACAAGGTCTCTGCAAGAAAACAAAATACAAAAATTATGTACAAAATGTTTTGCGAACAGAACCTTAACATGTTAAAAATAGGGATACTTAGACTATAATTTTGATTTTAATCCGTACATTTGATAGGTGTTATTTTTAGCAATTATAGCAAAATTTTGATTACCTTTCGTTCTCTCATCCAATACTATCTATTATTGCAACAATAGCAGCTATGCTCAACCTGTATATATTATATATAAGGTGTGTTTGTATTACAGACGTAAAGATCTCCCAGTATAAAATTAATAAATAAAACTCTTTGATTACTATGTTTAAAATTTCATGTATTTTGTCAGAGCCACGTCAATGTCAATAACGTATGGGGCCAAGATCTTGTCAGCATATTTTAATTCATTATCCATGGTGGTTTTTAGCTAGCAATTAGCAAATAGCCTTAAAGTAATAAGACAGAATGCATACATTTATACGATTAACTGATGAATAATTTACAGACTCAGCAATATAAGTGGGCCATTGTTTTTGTCATCATGTTTAGCAATCCAGTGACTGGTAGTACAACGATAATATTCTGGTGAAAACAGAATCGGTGTGGTGGACTAAGAATTTCCTTGGGTGAGCAATATGTCATGCAGACGTAGCAGATATAAACAGGCACAAACAAAATTACTGACACACACACACACACATACAGATATACATACTCGCACACGAACACGTACGTATTTCAGAATTGTCATTTCGAAAAATGTCAGCGCCATCTTTCAAAAAAAGTTTTATATCAAATAATAGTTACAATGTGATGTATTTAGATTTGCGTACAGAGACTATAATTTTACCATCATAATGTCATGTACATAAAACAAGCGTGATATATGTGTGTGTGTGCATGTGTGTGTGTGCGTGATCATATGCATATATATATATATATATATAATATATATATATATAAACATGTATGTATATGCTTATATACATATACGTACATATATATGCATACAATATATATATATATATATATATATATATATATATATATATAGCATTCATGCATATATACATAAACACGCATATAAATATATACACAAACACACACACCTATATTTATATATATATATATATATATTGAGATGAAAAGAGAGAGTGAATTATGCTTGGATACATATAAACATAACTATTGTACACAGAGAGAGAGAGAAAGGAAAAGAAGAGAAATTAAATATAGAAGATGAATCTAGAAATATATTCGTAGATGCGTCTTTATGTGTCTCGGATTGTCTCTATAAACATACTAAACATATTGATTATATCGAACAATTTTACGTCAATCTTTTGATACGAATGAATAATTTTGCGATTGTAAAGATATAAACAATTTTACAAAACTTAAGAAAATCTGTCCTTCCTCTCACTGATTTTCTCATTATATTTCTTAGATATTCACATGCCATGTTTATTGTTCTTGTTGGTGGTGTGTGTGTATATTTTGGAGGTTGGTTTGTGAAAATGCAAACTTCTGGTTGTTTATATTAAACTTTCGGTTTTACGACTGATGAGGTGGCGCATATTTCTATATCTCTTAATCCGTGAATGTACACATGTAAACACACATGCATGCAGCACACACACACTTACATGCATACATACATATACATATATACACACACACACACACATATATATATATATAATATATATATATATATATATGTATATATCTCTATATATATATACATATAGATATATACATATATATGTATATATATATATATATATATATATATATATATATATATATATATATATATATATATATATATTATATATATATATATATATATATATATCGCGACATCGAGAATAACTCAGCCTATAAGTTATAAATGCACCTAGTTTGACATTGTTGACGTCTATCTTTCCATATCTAAACACCTCCTCCTGAAGACCTTAGATTTTTGCTGGACAGTTTACCAGCATTATTGATCTTCATATCAGAATAGTCATCAATGTCAGAAAGTTAATTCTGGTCTTTGACGATTCCTTCTGGATGAAGAAGGAAGGCGGTCAATTGTTTGATGTCTCTATGGGGAGTTTTGACGTGACTGGAATCGCCAACGTCGTCGGGTTATACGTTTCATCGTATTTATAATACACATAAAGATGTCCATGTATGCTGTACTATGAGCTGGTACATGCACAACATCCAGCGTATTTAATTTGAATATGATCTATCTTTGGCAGATTTTACTCCTAATATCGAAGAATGTGTTTGAAAGCACAAGTACGCTCCATGATGTCTTTAATACCAAAAGCGTCATTTAAGTCAAAGAAATTTATATTTTAAAAGCTTGGCTTCATATCATCAGACTCTAACAATGGGGATAAAAATAGCAATGTTAATTTATTGATGCATTTCGGAAAGTCTATGTCCATATCATCAGACAATTGCCAAAATATATTTTAAAAAGTTCAAAAGTCTGCAAACTTCCGGTGCAAATACTTCTTGGTTCAAAATATTGCTTTCTTTTTACTCAAGCTAATAAAAACAGACCCCTTTACATTTATATATGCTAAAAATAGTTATTTTTCACGAAAATCCTAATTTCTAAGTAGAGACGTCCTGGGCAATCTCAGTGTTTCCTATAATCATCAGAAGCACAGTTGTTATGCATTGTTTTCTGCTGCATGTGTAAGAGATAGATCTAATTTGGAGAGGGTGAAAACAGCAGGTGGTACGCATGAGAGCTCTGGCAGGAGTCGGTCTCATGATGTCATCTACTATGCGTATATTACTTGTGAAAGTGAGAAAGAGACATTCTTCATAAGTTTTTTTTTCGAATTAGATATTACACAATGTTGGTGTTGCTTGTGATGTTGCAACTGGCAGCAAATCAATAGGAATGTTAAAAAACTGTGTAGCAGAAATAGACAGAAATTGTAGCGAACAGAGTGACGTAACCGTCACCTTCCACGGCAGAGTTGTCAATAACTGTAAACTGCGGTGACAGAGACACGCTGAAAAATGCCCCCATTGAACGTGACCATGTTAATAGCAGTTTGACTGACACGACTAACAATGGTAATGTCTACAAACTTCTTCACCGTATTAACGATATCATCATCATCATCATTACCACTACCACAACCACCACCACCACCAGCATCATCATCATCATCATCATCATCGTAAACTATATTAACAAAACAAATCAAAAAGTAAAGAAAAACGAAAAAATAGAAACGCCACAGTCAATGCTCTATCCACGACATAATCATGTATAAATTGCCAATAGCAGCAAATATAGGAAGCGGAAATTATTGTAACAGGCAAAATGTGTAACAATAAAGTATCGTATAACAGTACGGTTCAGATATGTAGCATTGGTCGGCGGTGAGGAGTACATATTTAAATATTCCCGTTGTAATTGACTCCGAAAATACAGATTTAATATTTAGCAGTAAAACACAACAATCTTCATTTCCTGAGTGTATTTCGAAGTATTTGTGAAATTTTTATCATCAGCAGAAATATTAAAAGTTTATGGGGTGACACGATAACCGTGAACAAATGAAATAATATTAGCAGTTAGAGGCGTTTTCCGAAGAAAATGAGGAAGAGAGTGAGAGCCACAATGAATATTTTAACCCTGTTTCTTTATTTCCCACAAGGGGCCAGCACAGTGGGAACAACACAAAGACATGTGGGGACACATAACAAATAAACGTATATAATGAATGATAAAATGAAAATGAGAAATGGAATGAAATTTACTCAACCCCAACTCGGAGTTACTTCATTTTGCCTCTGTCCTTTTTTTCCCCTTTTAAACATGGAGACTTCTACAATCTCCACTCCGTACTCCTTCAGTCAGTATGTGTAACCCATATCATCTGACAGATTTTGAATGTCCAGATCGACTTGCCATATTTTACACCCTTTTTCAACTTAAAAAAGTTTCTCTCTTTGATTCTCGCCCAACAAGAGGCAGCGATGCTACCCTTGAACCTTTTCGAAACTGCAAGTGTCCACCGCTCTAATGCCTTTCCCATCTTTTATCTCTTCACATAAATTTATATTTTTGTTATCGTACATCAATACCTTGCTTCCGGTCTCCCTTTGTTCCAGGTAGGGGAGGTTGAATTACTTGTGTCTGACTGTGTTTGTTTTCGTGTTGGAGGGGATGAGTAGATTCAGTGTATGTAGGGAGCGGGTGGGGAGAAGAGAGTGCGGGAGTTGGGTGGGGTGGGTTTCCATATTTGTTTTACCTGGTTTCTTCCTCTTCTTTCCTGGTGTCACCATTCGTCTTCCGTTCCACTTGCTTCTTCATCTGTTACTGATGGTGGTGGTATTGTTTCCTCTTTTTTCCTTTTACCGGTTCTTCCTTTGTCTTTTGTAGAGGGCAGTTTGCTCTAATGTGACCTTTCAGGCCACACTTACAGCACCTGTGTAACCTGCCCTCTGCTCTGACTACCATCGTTGTATCTCCAAACACTATTGTTTCTGGTAGCTCTCCTATTATATCGTTTGGTCTCCATATCACCATATTTAACGGTTGTCCTTTTCAATTCCTTGAAAGACACACAAACACACACACACAAGCAGACACAGGCACTTACACAGACACACACACATATTCACACAAGCACACAGAAGCACATACACACAAGCACACACAAGTACACACATACAGACACACACAAACACACAAACACACAAACGTACACACACAGACACACACACAGACACACACAAACACACACGGTCTGAAAATGCATTGATTTCAGGTTTTCCAAAAATGTATTTCTAAAACGTCTTGATTTTGTATTCTTGTTTACTTTTTGCTCCAGACAGAGAGGAGCTCCTGAGATTTTGCATCCCATCGACCGGAATATTTCCGTTTTCAATGCATTTACATTTCAGTCAAGCTGTAAGCCATAGAATACAGTTTATATTTTGGCGATGATATTCATGTACTTCCTTACACTATAGCAACGGAATATTGTCCGAGTCATCACGAATTTGTTAACGAAAACCTGTCAATACTCACCATTTCCCCCGGCAACAGTAAAAAAAAATCAAAGGATGGTCTTCCATAAGTATACCGATGCGCAAATATATGTGGGAAATTGTAGGGTTCATAATTCTCCATAAATAAAGCGAATATCAGCGAATATGACTTTGAACGTCCACTTATGTAACGTACAAAACTCTTCCATCACAATCTATATAAACCTGGTGAGAGTCAATGGAGATGTTGAAGAATGTGTAATTAGCGGCACAAATCAGAATACCATACACATTTCTCATAGTTCTGGATACCAAATTATCTCTTAAAGCAGTTTCATATTACCATAAAACTCCCATTATTCACAATCCTAATCATTATAGAGATCAATAAAGCTGTTAACACATGCCTTAATTAGCATAGATGCATTTCACTATCCTACCCATTAACAGTAGGCTGGCTATCTAAGTTTGAACTTAGCGGTGCTATGGTACCATATAAAATGCATAATAATATAGTAACTGAGTTGAATCTTCAGAACATCAATTTATTTACATTCCAATAACAAAACAACTGCGGATGTTTTCCCCAGGAATTAATGCTAAGATCTCTGCTCATTGTTCAGTATGCGCATGATCATCATATTTATTGAATATATATATATAGATGTATCTTCTCATGAAAGCAACATACCAATAACCTACTAGCACTCTCACATATTGACTTTAAGCATAAATATTTAAATCAGAATCATAGTGGTTGAAATAGAATAATAATAGCATCAATCAAATCCAACACCGCTGTACCTAACAGAACTACGAGAACATACTCTATGACACGGAGCAGTCAAAGTTATTTGATACTTAAATGCAATCTCCTAGGCATAATCCTAGAATATGTGCAGGAATACCGTCACATATAATATAAGGAAAAGAATAAGAAAATGCCACCGAAATAAAATTTTAGGATATTATCAGTATTTGACTTATGTATTGCGTTGTCCGCAAAGTTCGTGCCGATTTATAGTAGCTTAACTTCCGACTTATTTTAGAACATGGTTGAGTTCATAAAATAAGATTTGAATACGCTTCCATTTAGAGCACAGTTTAAGCTATCTTTTCGTGGAAGAAGGTTTATGTTCCTATAACCCGTGTTAATTCTGTATCCCTTTAAAATGGAAGATAACAAAGTTCCTTTTCGGCACTTGATGCTTTTCTTTTTCCGTAAAGGGAAAAATGTCTCACAAGCAACCAAAGAAATATGCGCAGTTTACGGTGATGTTTCTTTATCTGAAAGAACTGTACAGAAGTGGTTCGCAAGGTCCCGAGCTTGAGATTACCTGGGTGATCACTGTAACAGTGCACAATTTATCTGTTCATGATATCCGCAATAATTCTCCTTCAGAACTATATTTCCCAACATTTCAAGTACATTATTATCTTTGATGCTATAGACGTTACCTCACTGACATAAATTGTGTGCCAGGATAGAGATAGCTCTTCAATATACGGATCTTTGGTTTAGTATTCAGAATGCGGTTTCTCACATTCTTATGCAATTTTTGACTGCAGATTATGGCAAGTGAGTACAAATATATATATATATATATATATATATATATATATATATATATAGGAGATAAATAAAAATATATGCATACATACAAACATATATGTACGTACCTACATCTACATGTATATATACATGCATATATAAATAATTATACGGAAGTACAGGACATCACAATAAGACGTAGAAACAGAAAAAAACAAAAAACAAGAAAACGGAAAACGAAAACCAAATACAGGACAGGTTACACAAGGACAAAACCCCCGTAATCAGCTGTCGCTAGAGGAGTCAGGCATGTTTCGAAGGCATACAGAACACTAATCCAATAGGCCTTCCTGCGAGAGAATTAAAATAAAATTTCAAGCAGCGGGGCACAATGAGTACGAACACAAACAAGACGTAACAATAAGACTGCAAAATTAAAATACATGTACAAAAACAAACACAAGAGGACGAACGAACCTTTTTTCCTTTTCTGGCATAGACAAACAATAAAACTGCAAAAATAAAAATACATGTACAAAAAGTACAATTAGTTACAAAACGAGAAAATAACAAGAATACTATACAGGAAATTAACCACACAAGGGGACGAACGAAGAAGCCTTTTTGCTGGCAAGGACGAAAGTGTAGTAGCAGCGCGTGGAGGCAGTCTTTTCAATAGTGGTAACCACGTGTAAAGGAATTTTGTTTTATAGGCAAGGAAGAGGAAGGAGGAGGGGGACACGCGGCGAGAGAGAGGAGGAGGGGGAGGGAGAAAGATTGAAGAGGTTAAAGCAAAGGGAGAGAATACCGCATCTTCAATATAATAATATTAATATAAAAAAAGGGGACCAAGAAGTGGATCGAAACGACGAATCGGAACGACCTGATGCGGGGCGCTGTCAGACAATAAGGAGATAAATAAAAATATATGCATACATACAAACATATATGTACGTACCTACATCTACATGTTATATACATGCATATATAAATAATTATACGGAAGTACAGGACATCACAATAAGACGTAGAACAGAAAAAAACAAAAAACAAGAAAACGGAAAACGAAAACCAAATACAGGACAGTTACACAAGGACAAAACCCCGTAATCAGCTGTCGCTAGAGGAGTCAGGCATGTTTCGAAGGCATAACAGAACACTAATCCAATAGCCTTCCTGCGAGAGAATTAAAATAAAATTTCAAGCAGCGGGGCACAATGAGTACGAACACAAACAAGACGTAACAATAAGACTGCAAAATTAAATACATGTACAAAAACAAACACAAGAGGACGAACGAAAAAGCCTTTTTTCTGGCATAGACAAACAATAAAACTGCAAAAATAAAAATACATGTACAAAAAGTACAATTAGTTACAAAACGAGAAAATAACAAGAATACTATACAGGAAATTAACCACACAAGGGGACGAACGAAGAAGCCTTTTTGCTGGCAAGGACGAAAGTGTAGTAGCAGCGCGTGGAGGCAGTCTTTTCAATAGTGGTAACCACGTGTAAAGGAATTTTGTTTTATAGGCAAGGAAGAGGGAAGGAGGAGGGGGACACGCGGCGAAGAGAGAGGAGGAGGGGGAGGGAGAAAGATTGAAGAGGTTAAAGCAAAGGGAGAGAGTACCGCATCTTCAATATAATAATATTAATATAAAGAAAGGGGACCAAGAAGTGGATCGAAACGACGAATCGGAACGAACCTGATGCGGGGCGCTGTCAGACAATAAGGAGATAAATAAAAATATATGCATACATACAAACATATATGTACGTACCTACATCTACATGTATATATACATGCATATATAAATAATTATACGGAAGTACAGGACATCACAATAAGACGTAGAAACAGAAAAAAACAAAAAACAAGAAAACGGAAAACGAAAACCAAATACAGGACAGGTTACACAAGGACAAAACACCCGTCATCAGCTGTCGCTAGAGGAGTCAGGCATGTTTCGAAGGCATAACAGAACAATAATCCAATAGGCCTTCCTGCGAGAGAATTAAAATAAAATTTCAAGCAGCGGGGCACAATGAGTACGAACACAAACAAGACGTAACAATAAGACTGCAAAATTAAAATACATGTACAAAAACAAACACAAGAGGACGAACGAAAAAGCCTTTTTTCTGGCATAGACAAACAATAAAACTGCAAAAATAAAAATACATGTACAATATATATTGATAAGAGTAGGTCAATCCGTAAACAACTGCTTTGACCTACTTTGCTGGTTTGTAGTCTGGAAGTCTAAAATCTAAAGTAATTGTCCTTTGTTCTGTCAGATTCACGAAAGAGTAATGGCTTCCGAAGAGACCTCTGCCCTTTTCCGGTCAAGAAGGGGCCGAGAAAACTACCCTATAAAAAAGCAGGAGCTGTGAGTCTGTTAGACGGTTCGGCCGGAGAAATTGAGTTGGTAACAAGGCAGATGGGATTACGGAGGAGGCGGTCAGTTGATAAAGACAGACAAACAATCTGAGAGATGACAGGCGAGAGAGTGACAGTGACAGCGTCGAGGAGGACAGGCAGATAGGACTACGGCGTGAGGCGGTCAGTTGAGGAAGACAGACAGATAGGAGTAAGTTAGCGAGAGAGAGGGACTACGGTATGAAGGCACTGGCTATTGTGTAAAGACATTGTGAAAAGAACGTAACGGTATGTGTTGTTTGATTGTTGTATTGATGTTGAAATGTAAAAGAATTGATACGTGAAGAAAGAACAGTGCTAAAGAGATTATAAAGAACAATGTGAATTGTGTTGATACGTGTTGAAAAAGAAGGAGAAAGACTAAAGAACTCTGAACTGTATCGTGCATTGAACTGATTTAAACATTGTATATTGTATCTGCATGTTTAAATGCTTTGATTTGTTGTATACCAGATATATCTTTGATTTATGCTGTAATAATTGTTATAAACCGTTGTTAAATGTAAGCCAATTGCCTTCTGCCGTCTCTCTTTGTGTCTGTTCTTCCTGCTGTTGTTGTCGTTATCTCCGGTCGCCGGTTGCCGGGTTCGCTGCCATTCTCCCCCACAGAATTCTCTCCTTCCGTGGCGAATTCCCCATTCGAACGAGCAGGTCAATCGTCGTCGCTCGACTTGGTTTGGTCCCGGGTTTTTCCCGAAGAGTTTGAGCGACGGCAGGTCGTAATAAAATGTATATTTCATTTATGAGAGAGACGGAAGATGAAAGCTACGAGACACTTTATTGGTCATTACAACTGTTTCGAGCCATCTAGTGCATTCCGCCTTTCTCATTAATCTAATTAATTAAATATCCAAAGAGCACTAAGAAAGTAACCGTGCTCGAACTGAGAGCTCCTAGGTGTATACCATACGGTTGATTAACTAATATATATATATATATATATATATATATATGTATATATATATACATACATACAAATATACATATATATATGTGTGTGTGTGTGTGTGTAAGTGTGGATGCGTGTTGTGTGCCTGTACATGTACCTGTGAGTGTGCTTCTCTGTATATATCTGAGCATGTTTAATCACTTGAGATATGTCTATGTTAATATTTTTAAGATTTAAAGGCATTAACATTGAATTTGCAGCGGATAAATTTCTCGCTCTCGGTAAAAATATAATATTCTAAAAATTATGAATATTTGAGTATAAGTAAGGATATACATATATACATATGTGTGCACGTGTGTATGTATATGTGTGTATGTGTTTTTGTTTGAATGTGTGTGCTTAAATACACTCATATACACATGTATGTCTATTTTTTTAGCTATCATTATATAAGAAATAAAACATCAGAATCTTCAGATATGATTATCCTTAGTTTCTGCAATTGCTTTAAATTAGATGTCGATACATTTGTGACAACGGCTGTACTGACTGAGGCACATTAATGGTGCAAAAAAACTTCTATACATTAAGGCTTCGTTAAAGATATCATCTGCTACAATTCTTAACACCATGCATAATTATTGCAGAATATATCAATATGGATAGTGTGATTTATTATTTTCTTCGGGGTAGGTAAATTTATGCTATATAATTTCTTTAATTTACTAATTCAATGATTCGAGCTTTTGGATTTAAAGCAATTAATTTCATAAAATTCATAATATCCTATTTTCTTTAATTTCCTTTAAAATTAATCACTTAATTACATAAAATATATGTGGAATAAGTGTGAGTTTCTATATCGGTTTAGCGGCGTTTGTATATGTAACTAAATGCATATAGCATATACGTTTAGAAATATTAATGTTTCTAAGTCTCTCTAAAGGAAACTACGGCAGCGGTACTGGATATTAATAGTTATCGCCAATCTAATATGGCAGCCCAGAAATATAGGACGAATGTTGTCGTTGATTAGTTCCATCTATCTCTCTATCTACTAGTCTGTCTGTCTGTCTGCCTTCCTGTCTCTCTTTCTGTCTGTCTATCTATCAGTCTAGCTATTTATTAGTCTATCTATGCATCAATCTACCTATCTATCTCTCTACCTTTATAAATAAATATATATATAATATATATATATATATATATATATATATATATATTCGTGTGTGTGTGCGTGTTAGATGCTGTGCTTGATGATACCAATTTATGTCCATTGGAAATTTTAAACACTTATCGTATCTGTAACGAAATACAATGGCATTTAGTGAGCATTAAAATCTTTGATTTCCTCCATGTATATTTCACCATCACACATGTCAATCTCCAGTGTTTATCAACTCATTTGTTGATCAGCACATTTGATGTTAAGAGAATAAATATCGTTCCGTAGAGACATCCTCTCATACGTCTTAAACCTTTCGTTTTATCACTATTCCAATATACATGTAATCATCTATGCTTGTTTTTAAGTGATCGCTTTTTTTGTTCATGTAAATTTCTATGCTATGTGCAAAAGGTCATATGAAATATCGCAAGAGAATCCCTAACATTGCAAGAGGTGAAGTATATACGTGTTCTTTTGTAAGATATATTACTTATCACTGTATTTCACATTCCTGTATTTCGTTTATAGTCTAAATATAATTACCTATATATAATAAATATATCCATAGATAGATTTGATAAGTGAATTATATATATTACATTCGAAATTAATGAAAGAAGCCCATTCTCCTAATGGTGTGTGTCTAATAAATTATCAGAAATTTGATATCCTTTGGCACCGAAGAGACAAAATAACATATTAAGCTCCATTATGCAAGTAGAATACACCTGTAACTACATCATAAAACTCAGATGGAAACGCCAATAATATTATAATTCAATATTAAAGGAACATACATACAATCGAAATTACGGATTATATACTACATTTCTAATATTTTTTTTTTCAATATAATCGTTTGCCTAAGCGATAGGTATGCGGTCAACACATTATTGATGATTCTATGTAAACTAAATGAATATATCATACTGTGTTGATATCAAAAGACCTGTAGGTGGCGAGGTGGCAGAACTTTTAGCATCCTGGGCGAAATGTTTAGAGGCATTTCGCCATTCTTTAAATTCTTAGTTCGTATTCCGCCGAGATCGACTTTACGCTACATCCTTTTTTAGCCGATAAAATAAGCACCATTTGAGAACTGGGGCCGATGTAATCAACGCACCTCAAACCCTGAGATTCGTTGGCTTTGAGTCACAATTTCAAACCAATATTACGTGCACTATGATCGAAAATATTCATACCTCCTTGCCTAAAATCGTTTACGTATATTTTTAACTAGAGCCTCCTTGTATATCCTTGTTCATTAACAATTGATCCACACAAAAATCTTGTATAAATGTCTTCTACATTTTCAACGTAGCTTGCAGAGAACTCTACTTTGTTGTCGATAAATTGTGCCAGTATATAGATCTAACAGCGCTCCCATTACAGCACTTTCTATTTGGCCAATACAATCCTTCCTCTCAAATCTTAACGCATGTAAGAGTAGCACTTGTGAGATACACACTGCTGATGGAAAACATCTTAACAATACTTGACCTCTTCGCAATACCTCACACGTACACATTTTTTGACGGCAGCTGTATCTCGGAAATTATTCGCGATGAGAATTTTTTGTCTCCATAATTCTTTAAACTTGTTCTCTTCGAATGTTGTCAACTCCTTGTCTTGTAGCTCGTTTCATATATTTTCAATTATTTCGTCCAGATAAGTTTCAGTTTCCATGGTAATGTATTCAACTTACCTTCACATTACTCATTTGTTCATGCCTACGCATGTAGATGTGTATATTTGATTTATACAACTAAATGTTGTCACCTTTCGCGAACAAGAGGTGGAATTTCAAGGTAAAAAGAGAAGCACTTAAAATATTTCAGAACAAGAAAGCGAGGAATCTATACTCTTATGAAGGAGAGTTCATTGAGAAAAAAATACGCTGGCCATTACCTGGATGTTAATAGAACGCATACCAGTTACATCATGGTGTGACAAAATTTCGAAAGCAAATTATTAGACCAAAGAATATCTATGATTACGTACCAAGTTGTTTAGATTATGAATAAGTGACTTATTGAGTTAATTATCTATGCTGCACTTTCTGAAAGTGTATGCTATCATCTTCGAAGTAAAATAAGCCTGCATACTTAAAGTGTGTTAAAGAAGGACTCTGTGTATTGTAACCGTTATAAACATATTCGTTTTACATAATGTTGTCTCAGGTGTAGTCGATTCATATCTCAACTGCTTCATATCACATCTGACGTTTAACACCTGAAATGAACGTCCACTCATGCCGGGTAGTTTGACTAATTTCAAAATTTTACCACACAAATATGCAACGCGAAATATTCGGAGCTATTCGAATTGTTAGAAGTAGCAGACAAATCTCCGAAAAATAACAAACGGGAGAGAATAGTTTATTGACTAAAGAAATGCCTACGTCGGCACAAAATACTGGAAAGCCATGATTGAGACACGTCTGATCGCAGGTCGAATATCTCCGCAGTGACCAAGGTGGAAAAATCAATGAGAGAAATATCGAAATGTGTCGCTCCTACTTCATCAATTTGCAGATATTTTGCTTCAGTTTCCTTTTTGTTATGTTTTATTTTCAAGAAATAATGCAAGTTCAAAATTGGAAATATTTGTCTCCATCAGCTGATTTGTATTCTAAAAGAGCACAGTTTTCACTGGTATTTTTTAAAATACTAATACTTGCGTTAATTATATTTATGTTTTTTCTTAACAACAATCCATGTAAATTATTGTGTTTCATGCACATCAATTTGTCTGAGTATGTATAATATATGCATTTACTTTACATGAGTTGTTTGTCATGAATAAAATAAACATCTATACAAAAAATAAATTGTATATTCAATTAAATAGTCTAACATTTTTTTTCTTTTTACCCAAGACAGTTTTAGCCAAATTAATTTATAGCAAAAAAAAAAATGCTATGAATATTATGGAAATTGCAAAGCTTTAGCAGGAGAAAAAAATTTTGCTGTTGAAAAGATGAATTGATTAGTGAGCTGCTAGAATTAGAGAGTGAAGTAAATGGTATATTAGAAAAAAAATGAAAGAAAGAGAAAATAACATCACATTCAGTTGTCCCATCTAAATAAAAAAAACGGTCTGCATTACAAATTACTTCGTAAAAACAGTATTAGCCACACTTACGTATTTCATATAAAACCAGGATGTATTATATTGAATACAAGAGAAAAATCAATGTACAAGAAAGAAACCATCTAACCAGAAAATCCGATACGTTATTAAATCAGCATTTCAAACTAAACTTTACTGAGGTTATAAACTTAAAGTTCACTTCCTCTCTTGTTATATCCTTATGGCTAAACGAATCCTCTGCAACTGTGGAATAACATTATAATCGAAACAAACGGCAGTAACCACACGGGGAGCACAACAACAATCTTTTTAGAACCAACAACCCAACTTGAACTGTGAACTCTGAACGATCAACACACGAAGTGTGGAACTCTCAGGTCATACCTCAATTACTCAGACTGCTACTATTTATAGGTAGTAGTCCAGTCCATTCTCGCCAGGGGGTGTCGCAATTTCGCTTAACATTGATGTTCGATTTTTCCTGAGTTTCTGTTACTGTGTCTGTTTTTCTTCCCAAATCTTCCTCTCTTCCTCCCCCCTCTCTCTCTCGTATGTGTATGTATATGAGTAATTGCAAACAAAGTTTTGTATACGCGATTGAAAATCGCGATTATCAATCTATTTATTTATATATCGATCACTGGAATTTTTTATCTATTTCTGTCTCTCCCCACTCTCTCCCCCTCTATATCTATCTATCTATCTATCTATCTATCTATCTATCTATCTATCTATCTATCTATCTATCTATCTATCTATCTATATATATATATATATATATATATATATATATTATATATATATATATATATACACAGACAGATAGGCAGATGGCTAGATAGACAGACAGACACACAAATATATATATATATATAATATATATATATATAGATAGATAGATAGATAGATAGATAGATAGATAGATAGATAGATAGATAGATATAGATAGATAGATAGATAGATAGATAGATAGACAGATAGATATTATATAGATATTATAAAATGAACATATAATAAATACTTTGTTCTGGAAATCGTACCCTCAATTTAATATTACCCATTTTTCAAGCGGTTCATTCTGAAAGTGTGTGTTCCACTTAAGCGCAAACTATTCTGAAACATACGAAATGGTATTTTTAGTTGTTTAGGAAACGATCAATTCCAAATATGACACACATTCATTTTTGTTAATTATTATTCTCTGGATAAGTTATATACACAACTCTTCATATGAAAATAACAAGAGAATTCTTATCCTTCCGAATTGTATTTAAATATGACGAATATCAAAACGAGTATCGTTCTTATTCTATTTCGTGATAGTTTTGAGAGCAGGGTCTATCCATTATACCATATAAAAGCAATTTTCTAGCGTTTATACTTCGCAATTCTACTTACCATATAACGACGTTGTCAATATCGCATAAGAACTTAAAGAAAATGGTATAAAACGATGATATATTATTACGTGAGGCGGGGACCCCTTATTCTGGAGTTGATGAAGTATTCAATAATTTATATTTCCAGATGTTATATTTAAATTCATAATTTTTGATATTATCTTTTAAAGTCTAGAATAATTTGGAGATTACAAGGCATTTCATCAACGTCTGAATCTATGCATAATTTGTGAACTCCCTACGTATATAGCAAAACAAGCCGGAGTTCTAAAACATATACAAACAACAATGTTTATATATATTCAAAGAAACCGTTACCACACTAAAATCACTTCTCGTAGCAGCATGCGTCTTTCCAAATAATTTACTTAACATAAGTACTTTAACTGTGAAATAAAAATTTATACGAATGTTGATGTAAAACATTTTTAAGCATTTCTCGTAGAATATAATAATACATTAGTGTCTCCTGTAGACGCTTCGCTATTTCACCAATAAAAGGTGATTGTAATAGCAATTAAGTAAATGTCCCTCAATTACAGAATATGCGTCCTTCATTTCTTTCAAATATGAATCTGCATTTTATATCTAAAACGATAAAGGATCATTATTGCTACTGAAAATTTTTCTACTCATGATAAATAAACCCAATGAATTTTTTCTACGGTTCTCGGAATTTGTTTTTCTTTTTTGCCAAAGAAAATCGCGACTAATTTCCCTGGATTAGGAATTTAACATATTGATGTATCTTGAAAGTCCTCTAGCCATATATTGCGTATTTTAATTCTCAACCATTCTAAGTAGAAGGAACAGAGTGAACAAGCAATTAGCAAGTTGAAAATCTGTCGCCAACAACAGTCTGGCGCCATTGCTAACAACTTTTAATAAGAACTAAAAACAAATAATCTGTAGAGTTTTGTTACTGATAGCTGATCAGAAAGAACTATTGCTAGTTATAGCTTGTGTATATATTACCATCTAAAACATTTAACGTTAAAGAAGCTAGATACGATCTATAACGATGCCAACATGAAGTCATGTTTGAAATTAATAACACGTAGAAAGCTATAAAGATTTTAAAAATAAACAACAAATGATAAATTCGCTGATAAGAACATTCAATATTACGATAAAAATGTAAGTAGTGAAGAGACAAATGTACAGAAAGTTTTTAATAAAAAATAACAGAAAGTATATTGAAACATGAAGATACATTAACGACAAAAAGTTTATAATTTTGCAAAGCATAGTGCAATGTATTTACTCCTAGAATTGTTATATGCAACGGCTTACTAAGCAACGAACCCCTGAAAATAAGTTGTGACAAGAATTTCTAATCCAGGTTTAGATATAAGCAAGTTTGTCGGACGTCATACAGTCTTGAAACAAGTTTGGGCTCTATCATGGTTCTCTAACAAAACTGCACTGAGATATGAAAAACTTTAGGATATTCGGTTTACCTGCAAAAGGCAAGCCTATGTATTAAGGAAATATATAAGAAAATCGAAAGGAATGAACAAAAATGAACAAAAGACCATGGGAAATGGTCTTTTAATTTACACTTCTTTAACGAAGCGTTCTAAGATTCGTTACAATTGTATATTGCGCTATTGTGCCAAATTTATTATTAGATGTCTATACAATGACTTTCATAACCAAACACATCAACGTGTAAATGGGACTGACACATTTAAAACATAGTTTAATGCGCTAGTTACAACCCTTTCGGCTAAAGGCACAGAACTGAAATTAGTGGGAAGGATCATGTCACTTACATCTACCCCAAATCCTTAGTTTGTACTTATCTCAACGATCCCTAAAGCATGAACAGAAAGATTAACGTCGGAGGAATGTGAACTGCGTTGTTAATAACAATCGTTTCTATTACAGTATAAGATGTATTTCTTCTTCTTCTTCTTGTATTTTGTGTTGTGAGTGTGTGTTATGCGTTCGGTATACAGTATAATGAGTTGGGCATCCGTCATGCTGCTGGTAGTTAATTTCACTGGATATTTGTACTTACCTAGCCCAACGACCGTCGACTTGCGCCAACTCATTGGCTACAAACGCAAGCGCAATTTTATCAGGTTTGGAGGCCGAAAGTTCCCTACAGCATATTCATTTTGGCGTCATTGGCAGCATTGTGAACAAACACCGGCTAACAGCACTAGGGTTAATCAAGTTCTGGTGCCAGTTAAGACAGACATTTACCAAGCTGTCACCAAACAAACCTGGTATAAAAACGTAGGATTCATATGACAGACAATCCGAACTGGCCGATTTACAACTTCTTCAATTCGCTCATTTCCTCCAGTATTTCAGTGGCTGATATTGGATTATCGACGAACCTCGCCGACACTTCTCAGAGCCGCGACAGGCAGTTCGTTTACAAACCATTATCCACCACTGTCGTCGTCGCAATAATAATAATAATAATAATAATAATAATAATAATAATAATAATAATAATAATAATAATAATAATAATAATAATAATAATAATAATAATAATAATATTGAGGAAAATGATGACAATATATTCAATATGGGAGCCAAATTTTCTTTTGATTTCAGTGCATTATCTGGAACTTATTGCAAATCATATTCCAGCAATTTTTGCTACATCGTTAGAAGATAAGAATGTTTGATAAATATCTTAATGTGAAATTGCATTGTAGGAAAAAATATTTTAAACTATTACTTCTTGTATCCTTTAATCATTCCGCATTCATTAAACAGAAATTTGGCTTCTTTTACGCCTATTTATCTCATTACGTAACTCTCTGTGTAGAAGGTGTGTGTGGTGGGCGGTGATTTCGTGTGAAGAAGTTGCTTAATTGGGCCAAAGTCATCGCGATATTTTGAATTCCAATTAACTAACATCCAATATATATTTACACATATAAACACTGCGAACATATAACAAGTTCTCAAAAACCAACTGAAACATGCACACTCATGCGCACGCATACACGCCAACACACACATAGACACACGTCGCCCTTTTCAAGCCTATCCATGCTCATGGTCCCAGTTTCCCGGTTTCTGTGGCGTATGTGCTCTCCCGGCTGGAGGGGGCGCCAGTACATCGCAGCGTTACTCAAGAAACAGGAAGAGAAAGTGAGAGAAAATTGTGGAGAAAGAGTAAAACAGGGGTCGGCACCATTCCCTGCCGGAGCCTCGTGAAGATTTTTGGTGTTTTCGCTCAATAAACACACACAACGCCCGGTCTGGGAATCGAAACCACGTTCCTCCGACCGCGAGTCCGCTACCCTAACCAATGGGCCATTGCGCCTCCACTGACAGAGAAAGCCATTTGTAAATATAGACTTCAGGATCAAAGGCAGATACCAAGGCTTAACCTTAGCTGTTCAAGACAAAAGATTACTGTCCCGGGACTATTAAGCCAATGTGATGAAAATGGAGTAGATTCAAGATGCTGAATTTACAATGATAAATTTGAAATCTTGGCCTAATTAATATATGGATGGAAAGTTTTAGCAACACTGGAGTATAACTGAAGACACAACAGAACAGGACAATATCAACATTGTTTAAAATATCGGCATTATAAAATCAAAGCTGTTGACGAGGTGTATTAGCATCATACTGAGAAAGAACGTGTAGCGTTTCTTCGCGACTTTCCAGTACATAGAGAAATAACCATTAAAGCTAATATACAGGATATTGTTGTGAAAGCCCAAAACAATAAAGTATGTCTGTTGATTGGTATGAGTATTCTTGTGATAATATTATCTCGGAAAAAATATTTGACCAGCACAGAGAATATGACGATTTGCTCATTGATATCGCAAAGGAAGTTGCATCTTAAATCAGTTTCAAATAGCAGTGATTGTAGGAATACATGGAATGGTAAGAAAAGGGACTATGAATTATGTGCGAATGATCCGTGGTTTACCGACCCTACAATAAGTATGAAAGATCGCTTTAAGTGGTTCGTCAAAAGTATTGAGAATATCATTGACGATTGCCACTCATGGAATTCTTTAAAAAAATCATAATTTCATTGCATTTTGTAAATGAAGAATCCGGTGTGTGTATTTTTATGGCCTGTTAATGTATATTAAATCTGTTCCTTTGGCCTAGATATTGAGCAGGCATTCGGAAAGAAAATTGAAAGAAAAACTACTACTACTACTACTAGAAGTAGTAGTAGTAGTAGTAGTAGTAGTAGTAGTAGTGGTAGTAGTAGTAGTAATAGTAGTAGTAGTAGTAGTAGCAGCAGCAACAACAACAGCAGCAACAGCATCAGTAGTAGTAGTAGTAGTAGTTGTAGTAGTAGTAGTAGTAGTAATAGTAGTAGAAGTAGTAGCATTAGTAGTAACATTAGTAGTAGTAGTAGTAAGAACAAAAAAAGAAGAGGAGGAAGAAGCAGAATGAGAAGAATTGGAAGTAGATGATTTGGAAGAAAAAAATTGCAAGATTATGATAATGAAGAAGAAGTAGAGGAAGAAGAAGAAGAAGAAGAAGAAGAAGAAGAAGAAGAAGAAGAAGAAGAAAAGAAGAAGAAGAAGAAGAAGAAGAAGAAGAAGAAGAATAAGAAGAAGAAGAAGAAAGAAGAAGAATAAGAAGAAGAAGAAGAAGAAGAAGAAGAAGAAGAAGACTGCGTGGAGATGGTGAAGGGTGTTTGGCGCTCTTCGATTATAACAGTCCCCAGTGGACTGCGCCAATTATAGCCTATGATTTCAGCCCGAATTCTGACCTTCGAGTAAAGAAGCTGTTTGAAACAGGCAAGGAAAGTGACAGAAAAGGTGAATGCCTGGTGCTTTGAGATAAACAGTGCACCCGAGATGCTGATCTCGTTACCTTTGGATGTCAATCATTTTAGGAGAGGGATACCTTGGTATGCTCAGCATTGACAAGCAAAACTGGCAAGTTATGGAAGAAGTGGACAATTTTTCACAGAAATATCCTGGGGTGTAGAGAGATTCGAACGGAGATCAATGAATAATTACAGGATGAAGATCAAAAGTCAAGGAAAAGGGATTTGGATGTATTAAATGCAAAATGGAGAGAAATTCCGTGTCGTTCTTCAATTGAGATAAATAAAGAAACAAGTAAAGTCAATAATGTATTAAAGCAGATTGAAATATTTAACATGCCACACACAAAGAAACTCACCGAGCTGCATGTAGGACTGCTGCAGCAAGGATGGAAATAAAGATCAATGAGAGCAGAACATTGACGGACAGAAAAGGATATAAAAGATCTTAGTGCAAAAAGAGAATATGAGTTGTAAGCTCTTTGAGCAGTGTAGTGTCAATACTTGACAGGAAAAGAAAAGGAAGAAACGCTGTAAATTAGAAAATGTGAGGAGGTATGTTGTCGACAGAAAAAAGACAGAATCTGGTGATAGAATATCTGAAGGAACGTATACTTGCCAAGAAAGCAAAACTATGTTTGAGTTGCGGGTTAAACAGTGCCGTGTTTTAGAATTGGCCGAGCTTTTATCAAGACATTAATGGTTATTTTCCACGAGAAAGATTAATTCCTAATGGAAATAAAAAAAACCGACAGTTTTTGGGTGAAATATGAAGCAAGCTAAAAGAACATAATGCAGTAACGGATGGCTCTGCAATCTAAAGGAAACAGTTTCTTTTCCCTTGCAAGTGTTAATCGTCTTGACCGAGTAGGCTATGAAATACGCGAAGATGACCAGGACTTGATGGTGTAGAGACATTTTAGTTTACAAAAACACAATAAGTACCATAAATTCATTGCTGAGCAATTTAATGGATTGATTGATGAAGACAAGAAATTCCAGGATGGTTCATCAAAGATGACCGGTGGTGTGCTTGAAGGCGGTATTGAACAGACGACTGCTCCCTACAACTACAGACCTATTTATTGCATTCCTTTAATGTGAAAGCTACCGGCAGGATGGATTTCAATCGAAATGTACGCATTTCTAGATGTCAATGCTTTTTAAACAATGGGACGAAAGGCTTGTAGGATGAAATGTAGAGGTAACGAAGATGGCCAATTATTGAAAGATAAGATGTGAATGCAATAAGGACAAATTTGTGGATGATTTGGGATTGATTATCGCAAATCTTCAGATATGATTCCATATTCATTGGTTAGTAACCTGACTTCACGCATGCGTATAAACATATACTCCGGTTTCGAAAACGCTATAATTTATTAATATCTATCATTGAGCATGCGTAACGGGACATACACAGAGACGCCTATTCTTTTAATTATATTACTAATGTTCCGATATATACACTCACACACACACACACACACAAACATATATTATGTAGAGAATATGGTAGCATTTTTCTTCTATGTAACGCTGTAAACATCGTATGTAAGTTAATCTTGATATATGAAATCGATGATCAGCAGACCTGAAATGATGAATATATAACTTGTCAAAAGTGATTTTGAAGAAAACTATGTTTCCGAACGGATGAGGCCACTGCAAGAATTCATCCTGTTTTGTTTAGTCTAATAACAGATCTGAAATACGTAGAATATGATGTAACGTTACGTAAAACCAAATAGCAAAATTAAAATTTTGCTACACACTTGTTGTATGGAATATGAAAACAGAAAAAAAGTCAAATCCATCATAATCATGATACCTACTGAATGGCAGATGTGTTCATAAAAATTATCTGATCTATACCAAAAACAGATTTCGAATGTGGAAGCTATGAAAGGTTAATCAAACACTTATTAGTAACCTTCATCCTTCTCAACAGTAAACACAAATATGTATACTGTATTTGTCTTCAATAAACAACATTTAAACCATTGAAATTCAACCAATGAACTGCTAAGAGATCAAGAATTGGACCAAAACATAAAAATGTTAATATCTATTATTATTATTATTATTATTATTATTCAGTAGTTTTATTTTTATTTTTATAGCGTGCTTTCACTTCACTACCGAGCGCAGCTCTGTGTGCCTTGGGTATGTGCTGTGATTTGTTGTGATGCTCTGATGGTTATTGTATGGAAAGTGTTCTGCGTAGGATGTGTGCAGTGCCTAGTAGTGCAATTTTCTGTATGTTATATGTGTTTGTAAGTCCTGGTGTTTTTGTTATGTATTTGTCTGAATATTTTTTTTATCATGCCTAATGCACCTACTATGATAGGTATTGTTTCTGTTTTCAGATTCCACATTCTAGTTACCTCTATTTCCAGGTCTTTGTATTTTGAGAGTTTCTCCATTTCTTTTAGAGACACGTTGTCATCTGCCGGTACTGATACATCAATTAGAAATCATTTTTTTTCTTCATGGTCTCTGACAACTATATCTGGTCTGTTGGCCTTAATTTCTCTATCTGTGTGTATCGGCATATCCCAGAGTATGGTTGCTTTCTCGTTTTCTCGTTTACTATTATTATTATTATTATTATTATTATTATTATTATTATTATTATTATTATTATTATTATTATTATCATTATAAAATAATAAACTATCTATTAAATATCGTATACTCACTTATGTTTCTTTTGACAGAAAAAAAGTTTTCTAATACAATAATATATATACATATACTTTTTTTTTACATACATACATACATACATATATATATATATATATTGATTAAATAAAAAATGTTATAATATATATATGTTAAAATCAAATGAAATGATAATTCCAAACAATTAAAAAATTCTATGAAAGAATCGTCTCAAATATTCATTGAATTTGACAACAAATTTGTCCATTCCGCATTCTTTTCCGCTAAATACTGAATAATTTCTCTAGTGTATATTGTTTCATCTTCTGCCAAAAACGCGTACCATTCTTTGTAGTTGCAATCAGAGTTTAAAATCATGTTCTTCTTCATATTATTTCTATTACTTTGAGCATTAAATTTATTATTGAATATTATAAACGAAGTAATGTAAGAAGATATGTGACGCTACATGTTTATATAAATTGATTACATCTACGTTCCAATTTAGAGTAACATGCATAATGAAATAGTAACCAACTTCGTACGAACCACAAACGAACGTTCACTTGCACGCTCATAAAATAATATATATGTATATGCACAGAATGTCGAGTAGGAATAGTGAATCTAAGAGTGTGTAGACAATTACAGCACATTATCTAGCTTGATATGAACTCTTAAAATGATACTTAAACTCATTCATATTTCACTTAAAATAACTGGGAAGTTATGCCGACATGAATAAGATAATGAGTAACAATAATACTCTATACGGCGCTATAGTAATCCTTGTTGACTTAAGAAGGCTCCTAGCTGTAATCGTCTATATAAAATCCGTCACATTATAAACTCAAAAAGCTTGTTAGATTGGTTTCAAATATAAAAAGTAAAACATCTATCTACGCCTTTCAAATTAAGTACGCATTTACAACCCCGACATTGAAATGAGAGCAGTTCAGGATGTTCAATGACGGTAATTATTTCCATTACATATGCACACATGTATACTAAAGTCAAATATGCTGATGTCTGTACGTGTTCGTTTATGTACATATATCTGCGTAAGTAGAGGTTACCGAAACAGATGTGCATTGAAGTAAAGCATTTACAGAAAACATCTCGTGGCGAGAGGCGACTCGGATAACTTCACCAAATATGGTGAGTCGATTTTAGTAGAACTTTGTTATATACAGTGGCTGAGGGCGTAATTTCATAACTGTACCGCATACATACATCAATGCATGCACACATATACACATGCATATACACATACATACATAAATCATACATATATATATATATATATACATACATACATACATACACATATGCATGTGTGTAAAGCTGTGGGTAAGAATAGGTATACAGTTGATTAATATGATGGGAAAATTCTTGTATTTGAATATTTCTGTTCTAGGAGAAGAATTCTATTGTTCCCTGCAGGTCATTTCTGTCACTGAATTGCTCAAACTGTTGACCTTTGATCTCTATGCATTATTTAAATTAGCTCTCAACACATTAGCAGACCTTGCACTATATTATTGGCAGGCCACTATCCTGGAATTAGTCAGGTCATCAAACGTGCTTGGGCTTTTAGAAAAAAAAACAAGTTTGGTTTTCACAACCCCTGAAACGAAAATGTCCCAGGGCCTGACGTTTCATAATCCTGGTGGTCAATCGACTGGAAATTGTCGGCAAATGTTTTGATATGAAAACCGCTTGTCCAGGTACTCATAAACTCGAGTAGAGCAGTTAGAGGATGATCTTGCGTTTGAAATATAAAGTCACCACTGTCTTTGTGCTGCTCGATTTAGAAATGACTGGTTCCTTCTGTATGTTAAGAATAACAAATGCCTTGCTAAACGTTATTTTCAAGGAACACGCCTTATGACTGGTTTAATCAGACCACACAATTTTTGAAACGAACCCAATATCTCCTCTTTCTTCTATGAAGACACACTGCTAGAATTTTAAGCGATAGGGACGCTCATTTTCTAATAAGCCAAGCAGTAATCTAGGCCGATAGATTTTTAAACCTTAGGTATTCATGAGTCGACTCCAGTATTTGTATGAGATACCTACTTCATTGGAAGTCATCTACTTTGATACCTGGAGATATGAAATGGATGCTGGAGACAAACATTTTATTTCCTCAGTAGTAACACTAATAGAGCGATCACTTTTCTGTGAATTGCAGATGTACATAGTCAGCTTAAATTTGGCACCTATTCTGTAAACTTGTTATCTTCACAGAGCTGCTATTTGAAATTATTTGCTTCATTTCTGCCTTAATATTTCTGCATTATCTGTTTCAAGTAAAGCTTGAAGCAATAATTTTGGCTTTGATTTTGGCACTTAAAATTTCGGTTAATGAACGAAGGTATTGATAAAGAATTATCTAAAATTCTAAATGCTTCCTATTTCTCAATACAATATGTGTGTGTTTGTGTATATATATATATAACTTAGGCATATATACATACATGCCAGTTCATGAATTTATATTCCATTTAGATATATGCGTGTACTTGTGTGTGTGGGTATCTTTAAATCGGTGTGTGTTTGTATTCAAGCATACATGCATCTGTATACACTGACAAACATACATACGATAAAATGCACATTAGTTTTATACGATTATGTCTACTACTTAGCGCCTGTGCTTAAGACTTTCCCGCTCACACACGCAACATCTATTTAAATATTTTACTTCAGTTGTTCATTTCGGAAAGAGTAAGAAATAAACGATCATCTATAATATTATTTTGTCTGGTATATCGAACTTTCGTGCGACAGTAAATTCAGGATAGATATATATAAGTATCTATGATATTTTTTTATGACTTAATATCTGTATTTCACACAGCTGTAAGCAAGGGAGCACTCTATGACACTAGACATGATGAATCCAATTTGGTGCAAATGTTCTGTAAGAAAAATATATCTCGTGTAATTCCTGGACTTATTTGCTGCAAGCTGCCTTTCTAAGCTGAAAATAAAATTACTTTTTTCGAGGAGACATGCAGAGAATTTAAATTGATCATATATTAATCGGTTAGTGGAATGTTTATTTTTAAGTGAATTGCAAAGACAGTTATATAATCATGATATTCGTGTTATATTTGCAGACGTTATATAAATGTGCGTGTGTGCATGTATGAATGCATATATACACATATCGTATATATATATATATATATATATATATATATATATATATATATATATATATATATATATATATATATATATATATATATATATATGTATATATATATATGTATATATATGCATATCTCTCTCTCTCTATATATATATATATATATATATATACATATATTTAAATACATGTGCATGTGCACCCATCCTTGTATGTGTGTGTGTGTGCATATGTGTGTTTGCATGTACGTGTGTGTTTGTTTGTCTACACACTTACGATCAGAAACAAAATAAAAGTTTTTTTTTAAATATGACAACTGATTGCAGCAGAATACAACTAACATGTGTTAGCGTCTTTGTTGTATCCCCACTTTTGTGCCAGTTTCCGGAGTTTCCATTTCGTCGGCCTTAAAAAATGTGACGAATATGCTGACCATTTTTTTTCAATTTCGTCACTGTTTGCACCTGTCATGAAACAGGAAGCGCATTCCTTTCCTAAATTTCAAACGCTTTCAGTAAAGCAGAGCATATTATTACCCACTTGACATAGAT
>NC_043008.1:2381830-2391830 GCF_006345805.1 Octopus sinensis | reverse complement strand
AGACAGGCGCTACGAAGATTTTGAACTAACACATCCAGCAGGCCAAACGGCCACATAGATGCTTTTCTCCATTTGCTTCAACGCAAATAGTTGTCAGGTTCAATACGTAGTTTCAATTTGACTTTAAGCAACAGAACAAAAACTTTCATCACATATTCCGACAAAACATAATTCTCTACATGTCAAAGATTAATATTTATAATGTTATTGATATCATAGAAAATGTAAAATTCTCATCTCGTTTATGTTGTTTCGATAATATAACACGTGATGTTATTATTTAAAATAAAATTCACACAAATTCCTATCAGACTTCTTTTTGCTTACTAATTTTAATGCGAAGAATTGCAAATTAAATGTCATTCACCGCAGCTGAACCAGACAATTTTGACTACTACTACTACTACTACACTACTACTACTACTACTACTACTACTACTACTACTAACTACTACCGCTGTTGCTGCTGCTGTTACTACTATTGCTGTTGCTGCTGCTAATACTCCCACTGCTTATGCTGCTAATCATACTATATTTTTATATTCAATAAATATTCCTCCTTAAATTTTGATGCAAGTTATTAAAAAACAACCGACAGACGATGCGGAATAATATTCCTCAGTGATCTAGAAATTGCAACGAGGTATTTAATTACAGACTCCTAACTGAGTAGATGCTAGAATGAAATATACGACAAACATCACGTGCAGTAGTGACATGGAACAGTTATTAGGAGTCACTATTAAATCTTTTAAGTAAAATACACAAATGAGATTTAATTTGCCTCTAATAATATTCGCCAGAAATCGGCATATTGTATACAATGTTATGTGTAAGTATATAACTGTAGCTTTGTGACACCTTTCGATTGGTTGCAACACAATTCAATTATGATCGTATATTATTGACTGTTTTTCAGTATTGCTGAAGTTCTATGGCTTCAGTTCTCTTCATAACTGAGGTAAGAACAGCCCATCTTCCTTGGGTATAACTTTGTATAGATGGTTGGTCCAGTAATTATTTGAGTTTCTCAATTAGATTCATGAGTGCTTGAAGAGACATGCATTGTTTGTTTTTTTGTTTTTTTTTGCAAGTATGTACGTGCAAGATAGATGTTAGCTCAGGGGACTATATTGTACTATCACAAAATTCCCTGACTCACACTTTCTTTGTTCTTTCTCTCTCTCTATCTCTCTCTCTCTCGCTCTCTGTCTTCTTTTCCTTTTTGTCTCTTTCACAAAGGTAGAATACTATACTGGTTATGAAAGCCAAAAAAACCTCCAGAAAAGGTGATTCAGTTTCATGTGACTGTTCGCCAAAGTCGGATGGTTATATTAAACCCTGAGTAAAAGCTTTTGGAGATTGTTTTGGGTTTATGAATAACTTGCACACACCACACACACACACACACACACACATGTTTTTTTGAACATTACACATATATAGTTCGTACGTAAATTTCATTTTCTATATAATGTCAATTTAGCTAAGAGGTCACATAAACTTCTTAAAGTACCTTCTTTGTGTCTCTTGTTGTTTGTACAGTTGGGAAAATGTGTGATTATGTCTGCACACGTGCGTGTATCTTGCCTTAATGTCTGCTGTAGTATGCCGAGACACAGACCTATATCTATATTGTATGGATTATCGAGTGAGGAGAGAAAGCCATATACCTTCTATGAAGTATTGAATGATAAATTATTTTAATAAATTACATTTTGATTTGCATATTCTCAATCACTGCTTTCCATTTCGATTCGTTTATAAGTATAAAAGTAACAGGTCCAAAACGTTTTGCAGAGATGACAGAGAAGTTCAGGTTTTTATTGATGTGTGCCAATCTGAAGATGGTCTTCGTTGTCTATAAATATGATGTAAAATTAAGTAAAGAATTAAATGATTAAAAGGTAATATAGAGTCACGTATGTAGATTTTGAAAGATGTAAATGTTTTGGCTAGAATAATGTAGAAAATCTGCATGTTGACCAGGTCTTTTAATAATATGATTACAAACACATCAAGAAATGAAAATTCGTATTGTTAATTTTTGACTGCATAAGACTTAATATAAATATTTATACGTACCTTCAGTAATATGTTATTCGCAGGTTAGTGTTCTACCTTTTGTAACTCCGACGAAATGTTGTAAAATAGCAATACGGCATAATTTTGTGTGTTGTACTTCTTAGATATAACGTGGAGAAACTGAAAGTTATTAAGGGAAAAGATGAAGCGATGAAAGCAAAAGTAATGAAAAAAAATAATGTCAAATAAATTCCGTTAATCATATCGCATCTTTGTGGGTGTGTTTCTGTAAAGAATGAGTGTATAACTACATATACATATGTATGTATGCATGTATGTATGTATATATATATATATATATATGTATGTATGTATGCACGCACGTATGTATATATGTATGTGCATGTGTGTGTGTTTGTGTGTGTGCGTGTGTATGTGTGCGAGTTTGTGTATGTGTGTGTGTGTAATGCTGTCGAGTTTTTATTTTCCCTATGTTTGTAAAATATCTTAATGCCCGAGTAGCTTGTCATAGTTAGATGAGTCGATGCACATGATGTTTCCCAATCCAGTCTTAATGTTTGTATTCCATTTATTAACGAGGATGCAAATTGTTTTTCAATTTCCCGATTTCCCACTCGCTCAGCTGAAAGTTAAATATATTTTGCGCGTGATATTCTTTAAACTTTATTTCTAAAGCAGAAGTTTTCTAACGTAATCGTTGACGTTGTTATGCAATTCTCGAACACGTTTTCCTGAGTAGAGGCTATATCCGTTATTCGATACGAGATCTACCATGCTTTACTTCCAAATAATAGCACAAATTCTTCTGAACGAGGACGCCTATTGGTAGTATATACTTCCCTACATATTATTCGATATACAGACAGGCATTTTTCTTAATAATTGTACGGTTTGTGCCAAGTTCATGATGAAACATCGCTACGAATTATTGTAGAGAATACATCAGTACCACTATTTACAGCCGTCTGCAAAAGATTGGCAGCACTTTTGGTGCTACTTTTGACTTTGTTCTTTAAAAATGCAACTTAATTACGGAATCGAATTTTGAATCAAACAGAAAATGCAGATATGCATGTAAATTTTCTTGTTTTAGTCCGGGCTGTACATCTGCACATGATGTACTCTCAGTGTCACTCGTTTCCCAGAAGACTCGCATCTTTCAGGCTGGTAAAAGATTTCCGTCTCGTAAAAGATTTTTTAACCATGGCAAACCAACTTTAGAGTTCATTTGCCAAATTATACGCCCGTTGATACGTTGCTATTACATGTAACATATATAATAATTTCTATCACAAGCACAAGACATGAAATTTGAGGGAGGTGACTGTCGATTGCGTCGACTCCAGTACACAACTGGTACTTCTTTTATTGACTTGAAAGGATGAAATGCAAAGTCGACGTCATCAGAATTTGAACTCAGAACGTAGCAACAGGTGAAATACTGCAAAGCATTTCGTCCAGCGCGCTGACGATTGTTACATGTAACAAATATAATACCAGATATATAAATAGCGGTTGCTTGGATAATTTCTAAAAATCATAATTTACAGTGTATTGAGAGAGAATGAAGAGATGCTGGGAGATTCAAATACTGATAGAAAAAACCTAACATACCAGAAAAACTAAACGCTTTCTCAGTTAAATTTGTCAGAGTCTGTTTCCCGATGGAATACATTTTGATTACTTTCTTGGATATACATTATTTCAAATTTAAAAAATAATAATTTGATTAATTTCGTGTTTTTCCAAAGTATTACATATTTTCTCTTGACGAATAGTATTCATTTCGTCAATTTTGATGACTAACTAGAAAGTTGCATCGTCATCATTGTGTATGAACAAGGAGCAAGTTAATAAATCTTCAATTATATTTTTTTATGCGCACCGTATATCCTGATATTATCAATCATGGCTAAGTTATATATTCAAAGCTAGGAACCGTATGACGGCTGAAAGTCTTCTGAATAATTGAATGATATTTGGATGTAATTTTCAAAATATAAATGTCTATGAACATCTTTCCTAAATGTGAAAATACGCAAATCGAGAAAAGCAGATGCATATCTTTTTAGTAAACTGAGGGCAAACACATGTGAATGCGCCCGAAAAAAAAAAAGAAACAACTTCTGTGCTTCTTTTCGTCGGCTATTACCCGTTCTTTTCAAGCTCCAATCAGATGGTAAGGTTATATATGTAGAACTCACTGCAACTTGCGATAAATACAATAATGAAGATGATGTGTGCATTGTTATTTTTATACTTTATTCCTGCATTGAAACATATGTTTTTTTGCATAACACATATCCATTTGCAATAATATTGTTACATACAGAGGATATCATTATATAATATTTGTAATGTCTTTATTTCATGCATATGCTTCATCAGGCATTTGGCATTACTGACTTCTTTTTGCTTACCCGATATCTACATTTAATGATATTTATTATTAGACATCAATGAGGGATCTCTGTTAGACTTTCGGGCTTGCTTCTGACTAGTCATTAGCAAAACACGACGGCTGAAGAGATTTCTGAATGTCCCTGTCAAATCTAATTGCGTTTCTTCATGTTATTTACTTCATTTTACCTGTCGGCCTGTCTCAATGTAATGCAACCAATGACCAATATTTGTCCTCCTTTTTTCCTTTCATTCTCTCTGTCTCTTTGTTTCTACATGTCTATCTTTCTCCCGTTCCCTCGCCGCTTTTGATATGTATATGTATATCAATGTACATACATAAGATTTACTCCAGAACATGTTTCTTTAAGATATTTCCCTGTTTGCAATACTTTACGGTGCACAAGTTTCTTGTTTTACTTTTTCACCCATTTTACTACTGTTAAATGAAACAAATGTCTCTTCTCCAATAAATAACTGAAGAAATTACAGTAACAGCATTAATAATATTATCACTGCTACTCCTATTTCTTAGCAGGTTTTTCTTTTGCTCTATGGCTTATTCTTTGTATCAGAAATGAAAAATATGTAGTACCATTACACATCTAACATTTGCAATATATTAGCACCTTTAGTATATGTAATCATGTATGAATAGAAATATATGCAGACGCACAAAGGAGCCCCAAAAAGAAAAAGCAACAACACATTCTTATTCATTGAGAGATACGTGTATAAAAAAAAGAATAGACGAACACAGAGAGATGTCAGCGAACTCATAGAACAACAAAGATATTCGCCCGTGCTTATATCATAATATATATAATTTTGTCTATCAATCTACATATGAACATATACATATATGCAAGCCGATATGTCTATATATATTCGAGCTGCACGCGCGCACACACACACACACACACACACACACACACACACACACACACACACACACACACACACACACACACACATTTATATACATACAATACGTTATTATAATAATAAAAGTAATTTGCTGCTCCGTCGCCATTTAAGGAAAAAATCATCATCATCATCATCATCATCATCATCATCATCATCATCATCGTCGTCGTCGTCGTCGTCGGCGGCGTCGTCACCATCATCACTATCATTATCACCATTAGTATTTGATGATAACTCTGACCTCATGCTGCTGGGTATGACGGAAAGTGTCTGCTTCGACAGCCAGGAGGCTAATGTAGCACTTGTTTACTGATCATACTTGAGGAACCCCTAGGAGAGTCTTGAAGTTTCAAGCGATGCTGATTTTCGTAGGTGTTCTATCTTTACATTTGTACAAATCATTTTCAACCTCGTCACCAGTTGAGACTCGATACTTCCAAGCACGCCAATCACTACTGGTTTCCCGTCCCCCACCTGCATATTTCTCATTTCAATTAATCATAGTTGGTTGCTCAATGTCATAGTTCCTTCTCCTTGATCCTATTATCACCAGGACACACTTTGTCGATAACCAGTCATGTTCTCATTACTTTCTTCTTCATCACAGCAACATCAGGTTTGATCATACCGAATCATAGCATCTCACAGCACTTCATTCACAGCAACTCCCTCTTGGATTTGGTCATTTGATGTTTCTTTGATGAATCTAGACCATCATTTCTACAAAATCCTCAATACACAATTGCTCCATCGTCTTTTGTATTCGTGTTGTGCCAATTTCAAACATTCGCAATGTGCCATACTGTGTCACCCTTCTCAACACATTCTGCTTTTCTCACTCTCAGTTGTGCTATCAATTCTGCACATAACATAGTTTGTCTTCAATGCTTGTTCGTGTTTCTGTCTTCAGGTCACTCCTCCATATCTATTAGCACCAGTCCCCTCTCTCTGTGTCTCGGGGCTCATATCTATTGGAAACTGACTGTGCATTTATTATTACTATTATTACTACTACTATTATTATCATCATCATCAATAACGTCATAGTCTTCGTCATCATCATCATCAACAACAACATTATTATTTTTGTTGTTAGTTATTATTATTATTATTATTATTATTATTGTTGTTGTTGTTGTTGTTATTATTATTATTTTTATCATTATTATTATTATTATTATTATTATTATTATTATTATTATTATTATAATTATTATTGTTATTATTATTATTATTATTATTATTATTATTATTATTATTATTATTATCCTTATTATCTTTATCAAATTTATTACTATATTTTCCTTTCCCGTTGGTTATTTAGTATAATTGCTAGAAGATACACATCGAATGACATAGTGCAGAAGAACCTAAGTGATTTCATACTTTCAACTGCCCGAGGCGCCTCGTTCATTAAATTTCAACATAATAATATATGGGCAAAAAAAATTACACTCCATTAAAACTTCGATATATAAGTCGCTAATGATAAAACGAAGGGATCTGTTATATTTGTGATGGAAAGATGAAAAAAGTTTCGGCGTATGCCTGATATGAATGTGTATGTGTAACGTAAAGAGAGAAAATTGAAAAGATATACGATTATAGCCATGGAATGGTATTGAATATGGATGTGAAAGTGCTTTTACATATAAAATACCTAAGCGTAGTAGTATATATGAATATAATGTGCGATACTGTCATTTCCTTATAACTCGCTATGCTTTTCAAGTACTTAGAAACATATAGTTCAATTATACAGAACCTATATAATATACGAGCATTGATAGTGTTCTACTCTGTCTTGAACATATTAGAAAGGTATTACATTTGTGAGATTGCTAATCTTTTCTCTCGTATGTTCTACTTTTAAAATTCAAAGATCTGCAGCCGTCGACGAGTTGGTTTGCTTCCGATATAAATTGTTACACCGAATCTCTCTTTCCACTTTTTGATGTCATCATCATTATCAACATATTCATATTCATCATCATCGTCGGCAACGCCATCGTCGTCGTCGTCGTCGTCGGCATCATCATCGTCATCATCCTCATCATCATGACAGGTATGAAGTACATCGTCGTTATCAATTTTGTTATATTATTATAAACCTTAACGCGGCTAAAGACGACAGCATGGCAGAAACATTAGCACGCCGGAAGAAACACTTTGTCGTCGTTACATTCTGAGTTCAAATTCAACATTTCCGTTCGATAAAATACATACTTGTCAAGTAGTGAGTTACGTGTAATGAATTTACCCCTTCCCATCAAAAACTTTTAGCCTTTTACCAAAATTTGAAGCTATTATTCAGATGGATTTCTGGTACACCTTCTCCGTCACCCAAAATAGTTTGCAGAATTGAATGTGAGCTCGAAGTTCCGAGTTCAAATGCCGCTAAAACTAAGCTTCCCTTTGAAAATTTTGCCACTGATAAAAGTAGATATTAGACAAGTAATCTACCGACCCCATTCCTCCAGAATTGCTGATCTTCAGCCAGAATTGAATGAATTTCTATAATCCATATTATAGCTGATAGTTGTGAAGGCTAGCCAGCAGAAATGTTCGCACGCCGGGAAGATGTTTCTGGTGCATTTTTTCTGTGTCTATGTCCGGAGTTAAAATTCCGCTGCAGTGTCCTTTCCTGCCCATCGGAATCGACAAAATAAATATCCTTTGGAGACTGCGGTCGATGCAATAAACTAGCTTCCTCATCCTAAATTTCAGGCATTGAACAGATTAATTTTACACATATATCTAATATTGTTTGGGTTAGCAAATGGAAGACGTCGTTTCAAGTATTCGTTCCTCACTTTACGTACACTCTTCCCCAGATCAATTGATTTTTTGTTGGGATCGATAGCATATTACATCACTCAAGTATTTGGACCAATGGACTTCATTAACCCCTTCCATCTCAACTGTAGGATGTTTAAGTAAATAGTTCGCAGTAAGATATTTTTATTCAAGTGAGTTGGCCCTATAATACATTAGTTATTAAAACATACATTGCTTTAGATAGCATGTTCAGAAGAATATATGTCTGTATCGAACACAATTGCATGTAGCACTTCATATTGTCCAATCAATATACAGATTAGTAATTCTGATAGTAATTCTGAAGGAAGGTGTTGATCTATAATTTTGCCCACATCTCTTGATTTCCAGTATATTTATTGACGTGGGAATGATGAATAGCAAAGCTGACCTCAACGACGTTTTTTAAGCTGAACGTAGACTAATGCAAAGATATAAAGCAAAGCATGTATTCTAATTTTGAAGTGCTTCCTTCTCCTCGATATCTGGTAATATGAATATAAAACCAAAAGAAAAAATAATAATAATTAAAAACTTGTTGTAGTAGGAATGCGGTGTCCATTTTTGTGGTAATTACTTTGTCGGTAATAATATACCCCTTTTCTTTCATACTGCATTAAGATTATTAGTATTGTTTCCCTTCTCAGAACACTCGATTCTGTGAGTATTGTTGTTGTTGTTGTGTATATCTTTCTCGAATGCCATCAATACAGATATAGAAAACTCCATGCAGTACAACATTTGTGATTTATTCCACCATGGCAGGAAGAATTTGGTTACACCTCCAGACTAGCTAGCACCAACGGTTGCACAGTTTATTTCATTATGGAAATTATTATCATATTGATATATTTTAATCGCGTGGGAACGATTCTAACTTTCAACTCAGTCTGTAAATTTTGCTTCTCTTTCTTCACCTACATATGTTTAATGAAATCTTAGAAAATTACTAATTTTAAATCTCACAACGTCAGATATAGTAATTTTCGTATTTATATCACAGTAATTTTCAAATTTATATCACAACGTGATATATAGTAATTTTGTATTTTATAGATCAGTGACTAGTTGTCACTTTGAAAACTACATGTTTCGAACGTGAATTTGGCAGCGCCAACTTTAGCCGAACAATTATTCTGTGCTGATGAAGAGAAAAAACCCGGAAATATCGATACACAGATATTGTTTTGAGCTGAGTGGGGGTGGTAGATTCCCTTATTCGAAAATATAAGGACACAGATCGCGTATAGCCAGCTGGAGACGATGTCTCATGGAATTAAATTACAGCAACGTTCGTCCTAAACCTGTACTGTCATGTTACGTACGCAAACAAACTTTGCAACAATGATGGATTAGTTGGACAATATTTCATATCGTACACAAACACATTTAAATTTAGAAAAATAAAAAAAATTAGTACGGTTTTGAGAACAATGTCACCAACTCAAACACATACAAATAAGGATGAAATAAATCCTAATATCCTAGCTTTATGTAAATACACAAGTTCTAAGAAAACTTGCTTGTTACTATGGCAATGAGAACAGGAAAAAGCAGTTACAAAATAAAATAAACAGGAATTGAAAAGAGACAGTGAACATCAATTGAGAAAACACCTGAATGGTGGAAGGATGATGTTTTCATGATACAAACAAGCTTCCTGCGCCTTGGGATATAAAAGAATATGTGAAACATAAACACCTGTCCCTCCCGTCAGGTTGTTTATAAGATTTACTAATTATCCCATTTTCAAAATATAATGATATTTGCTTCTTTGCCCTCTTCTTTCTGACTGCCTGTCTCTCTCTCT
>NC_043008.1:2369330-2379330 GCF_006345805.1 Octopus sinensis | reverse complement strand
TTATTATTATTATTACTATTATTATTACTATTATTATTATTATTATTATTATTATTATTATTATTATTATTGAGTGAGAGAGCAATGTATGCCATCAAAGTGACACTGGAGTAAAATATACGAAGCCCAGCATACCCATTATGACTACCCGTCTGATAAGCGTACACCAGGCACTTGCATCACAAACATATATGTGCGCGACATGGTGATCTCATATCAAGATATACAGCACGTGACCTTGCAGGTGGAGCCCAGTTAGAATATACTTCTGGTCGAGTAGCCCACCCCACTCAAAAGGACACTGAATAAGGATTATTTAAGGATGTTGAACGCACCATCCATGTTTCCAAAGGTGAATTATCCAAACCTCCAAGAATTCCTTTCAACACTCGGCTATGATGCTCCCCCACTACTTCTGCTTGTTATCAGAGATGCACACATTGTCAGCCACTAAGGGACATGCTCAACTGGTTGATCTAGCCACTTCTCACTCATTACTTCTTTCCTCATTGATTAACTGATTATCATATACAGGTACTACGTATGCGGGTCACCGTCAGGAAAATCCCGTAAACAATGAAAATGAATACCTGACAACAATGTAAAACAAGAAACTTTCCATGTCATCAGAACATTAAATTGAATGGACCGCTTGACTTTACCAGATAAGCAATGATATATGAACCGAAATATTATAACCTTTCATTGTCTCATCGCCTTCCATATTTTCTCTCTATCTAAAATATATGTCTCTGTCATATGTATTTCATTACGCACCTCTCCACGTGATTTTTAATAAAAAGTGTGATATGCACTTGGTGTACTTGCCTACAGATTTCATTATCGCTTACCCTGTCGGACAGAATGTAAATTATAACCGCACAAACATATAAAAATAATGTTTATGGTTGCAGATATAAAAGCAAAAAGAAACAATGAATATATTGAAATTTAATATCATATATTTATATATGGCGTTCTGAACGGCATCAGTAATAAAAAGGAAATAAAAAATCTACTATTGAGCTTCTGTGTCCTAAACGAAAAGTAGATAAACGATCAGAACCGCTTTATTGAGAGGCGTAACAACAAAATAAAATAAAAAACACAAAGAACTAAAGGCGAGGAATGAACGGGTAGCATTTGGAATAATGCTCTCATACTGATACCAAACACAAAGCGTTCGGTGAGATGTAAACAATATACAGGCGGAACTATTCTACCCGAGAATATTTATTTTCAAGTACTATAATGTGATGTTCATGACAACCAAACGTAGAGATATATAAATATTAAATATTGTTAATATCAAGAGAAAACGCTGAAAATGAAATAATTTGCATATTATCACACACATGAATATAAAACAAGACTAATGAATATATATATATATATATATATATATATATATATATATATAGAGAGAGAGAGAGAGAGAGAGAGAGAGGATGAAAGACAGAAGTTGAGAGAGAAGGGATGCGAGAAATTTCTATAAAAGCAATTGTGTATGCAAATAATTGTATGTATGCATGCATACATTTGAATATATAAACACCTAAATTAACACACCAGTATGTGTGTCTGTGCGTGTGTTTTTGTATGTATCTATGTGCATGTGTGTGTGTCAGTATGTATGCCCGTATTTATCACTGAGGTATGAAGACGTTCGTAATTTAAGCAAAAATGTTTCTATAATTTATAAAAGCAGCCTTCGATGGATGTTTATCGTTAAGATATTTGTACACACCGTTTTTACACACGGCTACTTTGTAAAACTAGCTCTTTCAACCAGAAAATATTTCTCTCATCATATTCAACCAACGACACCTTAAGTTTCATCACTTTCTATATACACAGGCCAAATACAGATGCGCTGAGCATCATCTATAAAGTCACGTGGATCATAGTGAAAATATTGTCTTTCATAAATTATATACTAATATATGGTTGTTTTTACTAATTGATCATGTGGTAAAAGAATTGCGTTACACATAAATCTTCAAGATATTTTGCAGTGCTTGTACGTATAAACTTTAATGTTTTCGAAATTTTGGAAACTCCCCCAATAGTAAAAACAACAAAAGGTAAACATCCATTCATACAACAGAATAATTAACTCTACAAGCTTCCACTCACTGTAATTTTCTCCCTTTATACTAAAGTTAACGCGTCATAGTATGTATGTCCATTACATTGTTAATTTGTTCAATTCCATTCGAAATATAATTGTATTAGTACAAATTATTCCTCTATAAATTGGTCATGTCCTCTAGTTAGAAATTATTTTGCATATTTATTTAATAGTTCCAGTAACCCGGAATTGGCGGTTTCAGGTGACAAGTCAAACTTCCAGATTTGTGGCCATTGTTTTCCGTTTTATGATAGAATAACGCATTGAAAAACTTAGTTCATAACCTGCAAAATAGATGCTTTTGTGGTCGTGGAAATACTTCTGATCTTAGATATCGCCAACCGTGGCACACGGCGTGGTTCCTAACATATACGACAATTAGACTGTCAAAGGTATATCTGAAATGGAAATATTTAAAGCATCTATTTGATGGTTAAGTGTCTTTCGTTCTAACTAATTGACGTATAGATTCTGATTAAAGGTATTTTGGCGGTTACATGTTATGAGTAATGAGTAGAAATCTACAAGGAATAAAAGCAATTACAATAACTCAATAGAATATTTACTGCTTACATAAGTAACAAATTGATAACTAATATTTGGTTATTCATCCCCGAGAAAGGAAATGATTTCTGATGAGTTTCCAGGCATTATCTACGAGAGAAATAAAGAACTCTGTATTATGCAGTCAATCGGGATTGATGGAGTAATTACATAAAATATAATGGTAGTCAAAATAATATGTGAGAGAGATAATTACAGCGAAGTTAACTTCACTTACGAGGAAATTGCTAAGCAAGTAATGCAATAGCTATGGCAGCCGAAAAATTAAAAGAACTGGAAACCAACACACACACACACAAACACGCGCACACACGCGCACACACGCGCACACACACACACACACACCCACACATACACACGCACACATATATAATAAGGATACGATAATTCATTTCCACAGGAAATTCATATTCTTGCAACAGAAGTGTGGTTTATGTATATATGTGTATACATATATATATATATATATATGTGTGTGTGTGCGTGTGTATACACATATACATATATATACTCATATTATTTATATTTATATATACATATATATATATATTATATATATATATATATATATATATATATATATATATAATATATATATATATATATTCATACATACACACACACACATATACGAATATATTTGTGTGTATAAGTTTGTGCGTGTATGTGTGTATGTGTGGAAGAGTCAGTTTGCGAATGACTTGGTATTTAAATGACTTGTACTACATCTTTATTCATACGTTTATATATTTTTCATTCTTGTGTTTTGTCCAGCGTCTTTCGTTGTTTAATAAACATGCACAATATTCTTTTTTATATCGATATATATATATGCTGACATATCATTCCACATAGTTTTCTAAAATACCTTACATGAAAGGTGTGTCATATTCTGCAAGCAGTGTATCACCTGAAAGAGAATGTCTCAGTTAAAGCAACTGATAAAGTTCAAGGAATTGTGTTGATTGCTCGCTCAATGCTTGTTAGAAGTAATACATATCTCGTATCACTGTATTACGAATGACACCTATTAGTAAATGGCTTAAATAATTGACCAGTGAGATCTACAGAGCAGTAATATTTAGGTATCTGCTAATATTGTTCTGTTATTTGTGATCAGATTCCATAGCATATGTATGACGAAAAATACACTTTGCAGATAATTTCATATATATCATCTCCTTTTTCAGGAACTTGTTAATATCTGAACAAACTGTCTCAAAACCCACAGACAAACAGTGAACAAAAGGGTAAAACAGATACAATATATAAAGCAATTTATTCGTGGGTAAAATCTTTGAACACCACTTACATTCAAAGATATGACTTTGACCGATCGATAGGGAAGTAATGCAAAAATATTGTATGGAACAATGAATATATCTAACTGGGCGATAGAAATCGGCGTTATAGAAGCGGCAAGTTGATAAAAACACACATCTTTTTATCAGTAAGTGTAGAGATATAAAATTACATTCTGTTGTTATATAATTTATCGGAATTAATGGAGAAGGCAAAATGCTATTTGTTATTGCAGCCGTGCGATCATATGCGTTTTGTTGCAAGGCGCATTATATGGACTATTGCAATATTCAGTATAAATATTTTGAGAGAAATGTTGCTTTCTGAAAATCTTGATCAACCATTTCAAGATGGGAATTTTCGCGACCTCTAGCGTAAATTTCAATAAATGTTCCCAAGCGTAAATTTCAATAAATGTTTCCCAAACGTTGATATTTCAGTTAATTATATTTCAAAATTCTTTGCTCAACAATCCGAACGGTTTTGACCGATGGCCGAAGACAAATAACTAATTGCGTCACGCTTAAAGTGTTTATATTTTATTGGAACAGTGGACTTACATTGAGAATAGAGAATGCTCTAAGCATAGGAATAGTAAAGCAAAAACAGAGTATATCTGAGTGAGTGTAGGTGTATGTGAGTGAATGTGTGTGACGTGTCTGTATGTGTCTATGTGTATATGTGTGTCTTTGGAGGGCAATGTTAGGTCAATTATTAGACAACTTAGTATAGAAATTGAAATTACACAAGATCAACACAAGGACAAATCTACATGTCACTTGTCTAAGCAATACATTCATTCAAATGACAAAGCGTTTTTCTGCAATTCTACATCTCACGAAATATCGAAAACTTTTAGCAAACATTTGATAGGTGTTGTTGCGTTTACAATGGCTGGTTTCTCTATTTGCCCAAAATGTATGGAGAAATGCACTTGTTTTTTTTTTCTATAAAATGTTATAGATATGTTTGTATGTATGCATGCATATTTGTATGTATGTATCTACCTATCACTCTATCTATATATACATGTATGAATATATTTCTTTATGGATATTTATATGTGTGTGTGTGTGTGTGTGTTTATGGGTGTTTTTGTTTCTCTGTGTATGTATATCAGTGTGTGTGTGTATATATATATATATATATATATATATATATAGATAGATAGATAGATTTGAACACATATATGCATACATATACTGGTGCGCGTGTATGTGTGTGTGTGTTTGTCTGTGTCTGTACATGCATAATTAAATATTTTCAATACGTATCGCATCTAATCATTAATGGAAAATTATACGGTAGCGAAAATATTTGTAAAAGGAAAAGAAATATTCAATATCCGTTTCTTTGAATAGCCAGTATGCTAGGATTTTACTTGAGGGGAGGAAAAATATGAAACAGTTTCAAATTTCGAAATAAAAACACCTCATTCTGTAGGGATAAATAATTACTTAAATTGATAGTTAAACCTCCCTGTCAATTTACTCGCCAGATATATGTCATCATTCTTATTTGAAGAAGTTTTCACACTATCTTTTGAAATTGCTATCAGCTTTTTTCATCACTTCTCTTATCTTTCAATAACTCTGTGCTGCTTGCTTCAATTAAATGAAATAGCTCAATATAGATTGAAAAAAAAAACATATAATATTCGATAAAATATATCAACAAAAAATCAAATTAAAAATTGAATTGAAAGAAATATAACCAACATTGGAATAGAGAAACTGATAACAATTGGTTCACTCTCCTTATAGGCAAAACACTTGTTTGATGTTTCCTTATAAACAAGATGTTTCGGATTATAATTAATGCTGTATGTATATATTTCCTATGTAAGTAGTTACATGTGTGTGTGTGTGTGTGTGTGTGAGGAGGAAGGCATGCGTGTTTATAAAGATAAGCACTCGTTTACACATATTTCTATGCGTGTATTTATGTAAGTATGAAGATTTGTATGCCTCGGCCATACGTTTGTAGTCGATTAGGCTTGGGAACAACACCGGCTTATTAGTTAAAGTTTCCCTTTTCATTTACTCATATTCATTTGTTTTACACGGGAAGCTATCAAATTAGTGTCTATTGGGCTGCGTATATGTTGGCTGACAGTAGTTGTAACCAGTGGCATACGCGGGATATTTTAGCCTCGAATGTCTTATTAAATAGGATATTAGGTGATTTGTTTTACATGCAAACAACAACACTATCACAGCTTAATTGGATATTTCTAGTTTTCAGAGTAGCATATGACAAAATTTCACATTCCGTAGTACCTACGTGCCACTTTGTGTGCCGGCACATTACATACTTGTGCGATGGATTCTATGCGGCCACGTGACCAGCCTATTACGCAGTGAATCTTACAAAGTAACTACTTCTTACAGAGTAATTCTGAGAAAACATTTGAGATATTAGTATTAGAGATGAACAATTTCATAAAGTCTATTAATTTAACAGCTTAGCATTGCTCTTGTAGCACTTATGTGGTGACTGCACAAGTGCACAAGCAAACAAAATTAGATGTTTTTTTTTTTTTACCCTTGTCATTTAATCTAACATAAGATAAATACTTATCTAAGCACTTATCTAAGAGTAGATAAAAAACAAAATGATAATGTACACAATCTTGAAACACTTCCATAGGGTGCATTCTTTATGATCACTACCATCAGCGCAGTGCCAAGTTTAGCATCATCACCATGACTCTCATCATCATATCCGTAAGATGTTTAGTTGATATATTTACTTTATCTCGGTTGAACAGATCCCACCCAATAACAGCAATAGTTATTTCTGTATATACGTTTATAATCTTTGTTATCTTCTTATTTTCAATATTTTTCATATTTTATTGATTGTCACTGGGACACACATATCAAAGATAAAAATCGATCGCAAAGGCCAGCGAGAACTGATTGCAAATTATTTTATGGACAGAGATGACAAGGATTAAAATGCAAACCAGTATATCTAGAAAGCCGAAGCAAAATATATTAAACAGAAGCGAATTATATGATGCCAGGCTCCCTGACACTCCGACCATCTATAACATACATTTTCACAAAGCAAAGTTAATGTACAAGTTGTTTCTGGAAAGAATTTGTGCAACTGGTTTTCCTAAATGTAGATCTAACCAACCGAATATGTTCATAAAATAGAATCTCAAACTAGAGAAATTAATTTAATTTTGACAATTTGGTAATCCTCGTTTCCCAGAGTGTAAGATATATTAAGCACCATTTTTTTACTACAGCGCTAGTTCCTGTTCACATAATCGGACATAAAATAGGCACAAAACATGTTCTGTTTCGTTTCATCTCCATGTAAAAGAAACAGTAACTAATATATTAGTTTTTACCATCAAAGGCTTCATTATCATTCTTGCAGAAGGCCAGGATGATATACAGAAACGCTCTTATAGCAAACGGTATATTAATAAACTAGGAACATACCAATTCAGCACGATATAGTCTGTATGAAGGAAAAATCTATGAGGCATTGTTACGACATATATCTGAATTCAGTATACAATTTATAAATGCTATGCGATCACTGCTTCGCGCCCTCACCCCACAATATATATATATATATATATATATATATATATATATATATATATATATATATATATATATATTATATATATATATATTATATAAAGGGCTTAGTAAAATAAATACTTTGCCGCATACTGAACTCATTAGAAATAGCAGCTAAAAAACTTTTTTAAAGCTATTTCTAATACTTAAAGAAAATCTCTCTCATATATAGTGTTTGCTTAATTCAACTCACAAATTGTGAGTTGAATTAAGCAAACACTATATATGAGAGAGATTTTCTTTAAGTATTAGAAATAGCTTTAAAAAAGTTTTTTAGCTGCTATTTCTAATGAGTTCAGTATGCGGCAAAGTAATTTATTTTACTAAGCCCTTTTATATAATGTAATAATTTGAATTCGCCTTGAATGGTCCCTTTGCATACTGAACACTTGGTGAAATTAATTAATAATTAATTAATTTTGCCCTCAATTGTTGAAATATATATATATATATATATATATATATATGTATGCATGTATGTATGTTTGTATGTATGTATGTATGTATGTATGTATGTTGTATGTATGTATGTGTATATATATATATATATATATTATATATATATATATATATATATATATGTATGCATGTATGTATGTTTGTATGTATGTATGTATGTATGTATGTATGTGTATATATATATATATGTATATATATATATATATATATATATATATATATGTATGTTTGTGTATGTATGTGTGTGTATATATGTATGTATGCATGCGTGTATGTATATACGTTATTCCATTCAATGGCTACACCTATGCCAGACGTTTACGTTTGAACTAATATACCTGACAGCATAACACGCGGAACAAAAAAGTGAAATGAATGAAATGTTTGACAAAAATATTTTTATGCTTTAATTTCTGTTTTAATTTATCCAATTTAAAAATCTGAAAAAATCAAAAATTAGTATTGGCAAAAATCAATTAAATCTTCGTGTTAGTAAGCCTTTCTCCAAATATACCAGTTTTTTTATCCTGGTCTGCATTAAAAAATTGCTTTAATAAGAGAGTATGTAAGAGGTGGAAAAGCGCACGTTATCATTCTTATAGATATAACACGTTACACAATTTTGAATTAATATTATTACGTTGCATTACACTTCTAAATTAATTAAGCGACGTCCACTAACATATTTAAATGCGTAATGGAATGAATTTCTTCAGAAACATCGCAAACAATTAAGCTCTAGCTTTATTAAAATGTTGGTGAACTTTAAGCAAGCGTAAATTCGCTTTTTTTTTCTTTTACTTTTGTTAAACTTTATTCCTTCTTTCTTCTTTGATATAAATACATATACATATGTGTGTGTGTGTGTGTGTGTGTGTGTGTGTGTGTAGGTGTGTGTGTGTATCTGTATGTTTATAATATATATATATATATAATATATATTGGACTAATGAGTTTACGTCTGTTATTGTACTGATGTGTTGAGTAAAGCACGGGTGCTGTTTGGGCTGCCTGCTGTATATTTCATTTGGATCTACTTCAGGAAATTCTGCTGCGTTAGTTGAGATTATAATCGATTAATTGAACGAAGTTATAATTGGTATAACTCTTTATTTTGTACAACCCATCATACGACTCTCCTTTAATGTTAGGATGCCGTGCATCATACAATGATGCGTGAATTTATCAGTCTGGGGCACATCAGGTACACGCCTAAATAAAGTAGTGTCGCGCTAATGACTTTGACTCTGGGCAGTCATGACGTTATTTGCCCGCTAACTTGACGAAATGAGGTACATGTCAACATGTATATCTTAGCGACAATGAAGGCTTTCATTAAAACAAGAATCTCATGGCCCGACGAGTAGCCTGCGGTATATATATATATATATATATATATATATATATATATATATATATATATATATATATATATATATATGGGTACATGACGTCAGCAACAGTAAACGACATGTAATACCAAAGCAAATGAGATCAATACGCCAACTAGGAGATGAGCGTAGGCTCGAAACGTAAAAGAAATTTTCACTTTCCCGAGTGTCAAACAAACATACCTGTTTGTTGTTCATACACCTGTTTTAGTCTTTTGTATTTCTATAAACTTTAATGGTATATATGTAATACTAATACTTATATTTTCGACACAGATTTTCGAAAAAAAATTGCCAAGATATGAGAGTCTTAAGAACGTCATGTGCCTCCTTGTATTCACCTTATTCCTATTACCAATGCCTTAAAAGCACCGCCAAGATGTAGATTGTTTAAATATGTTGTTTTCAAGCAGTTTATGGGTATTTGAATTCAGCATCAAGATAACTTCTCTCTCTGACTTTCTATGGTCGCTTCTCCTCATATTTTGCATCTCACATTAAGCAATACTGTGCATATAAGACTACAGAACAAGTGGAATTTTCTCTAA
>NC_043008.1:2351830-2366830 GCF_006345805.1 Octopus sinensis | reverse complement strand
ATGAAGCAGTGTAATAAAGTACTTTTGTTTCTGCCCTAACCCTGTGGATGTCTAAGTGCGACTTCTTTCCACGTTCTCTTAATTCTTATCTTTATTCTCTAACTTGCGATATATTTCGTATCTGATAGTGTTGAACTGTTCAGGTTTTATTGAGTTTCTGATTCTATATGCGATGTTATATTAGACGATATAAAAGATTACCAATTGTAAAATCAACACCACCTGCTATTTTGCTCTACGAATTGATGTTAAGTGAGAATACGACATGAATGAAAAACAACTAAAATTAAAACGCGTTCGCGAGATATTTTATAAACATTTTTACTCTAGATTTAAATATTTGTAACGTTTCACTGTGAAAACAGATGTCTGGAACACGGCCAATAGCTATAGTTATCTATAGATAATTATATTATTATAATTATAATTATCAATAGATAATTATATTATTACCATATATTTAAATATATATTGTAATACAAATTGATGGTTGTACCTATTGTTTATCTGCTGTTGTTGGAATAAAAATCTAATTAGGCACTGGTATGAATAATATGTGAAGCACGAGGCGGGGTGGGGGGATAGCTGATGAATTGAGATGAAAATAGTATGAGATAGCCATTGGTATAACAAATATTCTTCTTAATAAAATCTAGTCCAAAGCTAAATCTGATACAATCTGATTCCTGGAGAGAATCAAGCTATTCCATGCCTTTTCTTGGGATAATAATCATCTAGCATGATTGGAGAAGTAGCTATTAGCTTTTATTCGAAAAGCCAGCATATTACACACGATATATTTGCCGTAATGTTTTTAATAAACGCATTAATGTAACAAAAGTTTTACTGTGGCTGTATAGGAAGTTTTGGTAAAATGTTAGATTGGAGGAGGACTATCCTTCTAGTGAAGGTCGGTGAGTGATTTGAAGTTCAATACAATCACCGCACATTGTATATGTACTTAGCAAATTCAGCAGCTTCTTTGTTGAAAGATGAGAAAACAACTAGAAGTTTAACAATGCGGTTTCTGCAAACACGATGCTTCAGAAAAATATAATTAAATGCATACATAGTTATCTGAACTGCGGACAAATTAACAAACTGTGTAAAATAGGAATCCTCTAAATTTTATGAACAACTGAATTTATTAATTATTAATCTTACCATTAATAATAACAGCTAAAATGTAAAAAACAAAATCAAGTATATAGGTAAAAAACAATAAAATGAATAAGTTCTAAAATTCAAATATTATATAATGTTTCACGATCCAAATACAAATTACAGCGGTTAATAAATTATCTTGCCGACAAAGTTTAATTTCCTTAGATCTTTTGAGAAATGCTTCCAAAATTTGCCTTTCCCTTATTTTCATTCTTCAAATTTTCACAGATATTTTACCTCCGTTCAATTCATTTAGCAAGAAGAAAGGCAGATTTTGAGTTTCTCACATGAATACATCCCCCAAGTTAATTAAATTCTTCTAATTATATAAAGTATAAAAATGTTTATGCGTTTTAGCTATTAATTAGATTATTGATGAATGAATTATGAGCGAACTGTTTGCACTGGATGTTCAAAGTAAAATTATATAAAAATCAATAAATAGCTCTAATAATTGTAACTCCGTTGAAATACCCACTAAACTGATACTCTGGCAGATGAATAAAAAAAAGCAACCCTCTGAGAGAAATCTGCCCTCACTCTAAAACGACTCATTAATAGACATTGTGCGAAAGCGATAATCCGGGAATTCCATTATTAGCATTGCAAACAATACTAAAATAAATTGAAGTGGAAAATAAATATCCCTATAACATTGGGTTCATATTGTTTCGCATTTGCCAATGAATATTAAATATGCTTTCGTGAATGAATTTTCCCTTCATCTTCTTCGTTGGAAATATATTTCTATCCTCTACTCTTCCAATATGCATTAAATCATTTTTGATGTCCATTACTCTTCTGCCCTGAATATAAGGAATTATAGACTTAAAATAATATATAGACACAAAATGGTAAGCTCGCTGTATAACAATTGTAACATTTGCCTGATTATTCCATCTACTGCTGGTCAACATTCATTCTGTTGCATCTTGTACCTACAAACCGTGTCGACACTAAAATTTGTAGTTCGGCTGTAAAGGAGCCTTGAATTTACAGAAGAGCGAGTATAATAACATTCAGTATCTATGAGTACCACTAATACTCGAGTTCCTGACATTGTATCACATACACAAAGGCATTTGAGTTGCTGTACTGCATTTATAATATACTATGATTCATTTAACTTTGTCGGTATGGAAGAACCAAATATATTTTGCGAAATAGTAATAGTATAATCACTAAAGATTGAACAGTAAGACAAGGAAACACATCCTAACCTGAAATAGTTTTTCCACTTTAGAAAATAAATTTGGAATGATAATAAAAATTCACGACTTCTACATATAAAGATTCAATCAGTGAGACTCGCCTGTATTCCACATAGTGAAGACTGCTATATCTGCTTTACCGATGAATCAGCAAATGTGTAATGAACAGTCAATGACCACAAAGCCTGACACGTGAATCCTTTTCTTCACCACACCAACCCTTAATCTTCAACGCTTTTATTATATAAATATTAATTTAGGCACAAAGAATTCATTTCAATATATTGCACAACTTGATATAATGACATATTTGAGACATTAAAACTTAACGATTTTCAGTACTCGTATCGGACAAGAAACTATATTTTTGTGCTATTATAATAGCATTCTATGTCTGGCTAAGCAGAATACTTCTGCATTTCTTATACGTCTATTAATAATTTCCCACCTACAGAAAAACAACAAAACAAAACCTCGATCTAGGAAATAAATATACTTATTTCTAATGCCCAAAAATGTGTTGAAGTAGGAGACGCAAAGAAGGGTGTCCATGTAGACACGTGTTTGTTCCCCTTGATGAGTGCTTTATCTTACAATGCAATACTCGTACGTTATAGATCTAATCTCATCAGAAAATTTAGTCATGATTTATAGCTTAAAGTTCTATAAAAAAAATATCTCTCTGTTTTCTAGAATACAGAAACATAACACACACACAAACACACACGCGCATACACACACAGATTCACACACATACATGTGATCGGTGTGGTTGATCCCGACGAAACTAGGAAAATGCTTTCAATTTGCAGATGAATGAACTTTGAAAGAAGTAAAGGAATCTATATTTTAACCATTTTATATTCTTTTTCACATTTTTTGTCATATTGCACTAAAACTTGTCTTTTAGGATTTCTAATTAATTTCGTGTATAACACAAATTGCAGCTATGTTGTGATTTGTAACATCATTTTAAGTTCCACGGGAAACAAACCTGGCATTAAAATATCTGAAAATTGCTAAAGATGGAAATGTTTTCGTGTTATCTCTTTCAAATCAATTCATGCTCCAATGATAACCATTCGTCTCGGTAATCAATCGTTCGTCCCAAGATGTAAATGTGAACAGCAAAACACACATAGAAATACTTAATCAAAGGAAGTTGTCCAAGTTAATCATTATTATCCCTTAGTTTCATAATCTGAAACTTTCTAATTCCCTTTTAAAATATATTCGTAAAGCGTTTTAAATATACTGAAATATCTAGTGTGGTTATGTGTGCAATCTCATTTAGGTTACAATTACTATAGAAATATAATTGTAATACTAGAAATAAGAAACAAACCATTACAGGCTTTTGGCTGACCACTAACACCAGAACAACCCACGAGCTAATAGTTACATGCATTAATATTTGGATATGTAATTAACCTCTTTTAGGTTTAGCTACTTTAAATTAAAACACATTCAAACTTAGTATTTAATGCAACACAATTGAATAGTTCCTACTGAGCTAAATGCCTAATCGATTGTGTAGATAATAAAATAATATACAGAATGAATAATATGTTATAAAAGAGCTTCTCAAACGATCAATATGAATTTACTACTGCTTTTGTATGTTTTATCTCAGGAAAAGGCTTATCCAGCATAGAGTTGTCCATGTTCATTACGTTTCTCAAGATCAATATTGTATAACAAGCCAGGCCAATACTATTCAGTATATAATTTTTCCTCAAGACGGCTCTGATGAATATATGACTGCTGTTTCTACCCGACAAGTTCCTTCGTTGTCTAGCGATATATATTGATAATGATGTTATCCTAAATCAATAAAATATATTATATTTATATTTCTGTTGTATGTCGAAATAAATCCAATAATTGTATTCTGCATTTCCCGGGCAGAAGTAGTACGCTTTAACAACTGGTGGATGGAACGTAAATATGATGAATAAATATAGTGGGACATTCTTTAGTTAATAAAATATTCAGTGCTTTTTACTGCTGGTTCAGCAATACAATTTATTCTATGTATATTGTCTGAGAGAATTAGCTATTAAAGTATACTTTACGTTAACTCAACTCATGTGAACTATGATCCTAGGCAAATGGAAAAATAAAATAAATTAACGGTTCAGAGATAAATTCGCTCTTATTATTATCATTTCAAGGTTGGAATATCAGTTAGTTGTCTCTTGGTATCTAAATGTCTATACAGTCGACAACGATATAGTTAATGGGATATACGTAGATAAATGTCATAGCAACCTTAGGGGTTCCTTTTAAATATCACCAATAAAATAAATATTCGTATATTTTGTCACATTGTTATAAATTGTTTGGTAGAGAAAAGATATTATTAAGAAAGCTATGGCCTATGAAAAATTTTTCTTGCTATAATGATATTTGCAGCGCATCAAGACGAGGAAATATGTAGAAATTATGAATGTTTAGCACTGTTCTGCTCTATTACAATTTAGGTCTATGTGAAACAAAAGAGAGAAATACAGAGCAGATACGTAGCTATACAACACTGTTTTATGCATTGCACAAGGAATAAAAATGGTGTGAGTACATGAATATAATGGCGATATATTTTTTTCTCTCTGTGGGGAAATAAATGTTGGATACAAACAAGTGCCATAACTTACAGAAATATTTATACATGTCTATGTTGTACAATTACACATGGCATGTTTTATTTAGATATAAATTGCATAAGTATACGTGTGCGTGCTTGTGAGTATGTGTGGGATTGTGTGTGCGTATGGAGTTCAATTTACGCATGTATAAATTGGCTATTGGCTCAATTATTGCCATACGAATTCTATTGACTATGTATTGTTCAACCAGCCTGTATAGTAGCAAAACTACTCGTGCAACTAGCAAAAGAGTGGAATAAAACCTCGATGCTCGTAGCTGGAAATATACGTTCTAAGGACACAGCAATACCCACTTGGATAAATGTACACGAATATATTAAAAGCACCTGGTTTATTATATATAAACTTTAAAAGAGCAATCCCATTGCATTCCTTCTCGAGCCATGCCTGCCTCATAAGGGCCGGTTTCCCGGTTTCCTTGGCGTATAGGTTCCCCACCTGAACAGAATGCCAGTCCGTCGCAGGTAAGCCTCAAGATGCAGGAGGAAAGAATGAGAGAAAGTTGTGGCAAAAGAGTCAGCAGAAGTTCGTCATTACCTCCTGCCGGAGTTGCGTGGATCTTAGGTGTTTCGCTCATAAACACACATCACCCGGTCTGAGATTCGAACCCGCGATCCCTCGACCGCGAGTCTGCTGCTCTAACCAATAAGCCACGTACCTCCACTAACACCATTATAACATGTTTTATTGATATACGTTTTCCACTAGATACATCTACAAATACACACATGGTTCAGAAGTGCATTAGATGAAAATATTCTGAAAGCTAAATGTGGGGTAATCAGTGATAGTGGACAAACAGATTACCAAAAACATAGCTACTGAATAGAACACAGTCAATGCATGTTTTCAGTTTGATACGACAGGTGGATGGTGAGCCAGTTCGTTCCTTTTCAAGTATAGTAGTTGTAATACGATCATAGAACTGCTACAGAGAACCTAATTAAAATTGTAAACTGTAATTACTCTTTATTATTTCTACAAGTGTGATTCGTAATTTAATACTTTGAAATCTGCATGTATTATAACCATTAACATATAAAACCCATGAAAGTAAATATGACATATGTTTCGAATATTGCAGATTCGATTTGTCTGCATAGAAACGTGTACTCAACGACTCGATCTAATGAGATGCGATTTGAATTTGCAGAAACATACGAAATGTTCATAAAGGCTTTGTCATGTAAAATATAATAGGAAAACAAACATTTATGGATTCTAATCTTTAAAGAGTTACGGACTCAAGTGCATTTGGAATACTTAAATGTGTGTGTAAGCCTTGAATCTGCTACACACTATATAAATTCCCTACTGGAAATGACCAACCTTAAGAGAATCTTACATTGCTTAGAACTCTATATCTGGATGGACTCATATTAAACTCTGTTGGAATTTTGGATTTTACTCAAAGGATATTGGAATATTACAGATATGTATAATTATGCCTATAAAACGGATTTACGAATTCAATACCCATACATATCTTACATCTATTTTTCTTTCCTCCACCTCACTCTCTATTTGTATCACATCGAAACTAATTATGACTTAATCTTACCTCTCACACCGTCTCCGATGAAGGGATATTATTATTAATTAATATCCTGGAAAGAGCTGTAAGACCTTCTATCTATAAATGCTCTCATATCTATACATCCTTGTTTTTTTTTATCTCATTACGCCAAAAATTCGTATATACATATATGTATATATATGTATATGTGTGTAGGTATATATATGTATATACAATGTTTTAGATAGTAACAGAAGAATTCATGAGAACAAATTTGTAGGCACATAACAAACACATAAGCACACCTGCACAGATATGCATATGCGTGATTATGTGTGGATACTTGCGAAATAACAGCGAAAAGTCTTACTGCTAAAAATCAACTATTGATACAAACATTAACACAGTTATAAATACATGGATTACATCACTAAATTGTTATAAATAAAGAGTAGAAACGAAAAGTGATAGACGTCTGAAATGCATCAACAGTTATTTCAACACCCCCAGGTTAAGTTCTTTTCACAGACTCTTCTGTGTTTTTATTTTATTTTCTGCATCGTTTCAAACTTTAATCAGAAGTGTCATCGTACCAAGTCAGTATTAGGAATAAACTGTTTAATATTTCAGCAATAATATTCAAATGTTATTTATTACAGGTTTATTGTAAGTTTTGGCTTCAGTATTTCTACAAAACAACTCTTCAATATCCACGTAACGTTTCCCTGCACAAATATCTTTTTCCAAAATCTGGCATTTGGATAGGACACCTTTGACCTAGCTTCAGATCTATGGCAAATGACTACCACTGGAATAATGTTCAATCTGAAAGCCAGGGAATAACAAAAACACTTCCAGAATCACTATAATCTTACACTATCATTGACTATGGATTCTATTAGCTGTGCCGTATACTCATAAACCTCCAAAACCCACTTCATCCAGCCGATGCTTGTAGCATCACAATCACTCAAACAGTCGCATTATTAAAATAACGCACGCTCTCATCCTCACTTCACCCTTCCACTTCTAAATAGAGAAGACCTTATGACATTGCAAATGGAAGCGTCACACACTCGCAAATCGGCAACGTGGCACTACAGCTGGAAGCACTACACGAGATAAAATCCGTATAATCCCTTCACAAAATCGAAGTAACGTACACTTCCAATCCTCGAGATACGACCGGTCGTAAATGAACGCAACATTCCTGAATATAGAGGACCTCACTACCGCTAATGAATCGTACCCTCTCAAGATCATGACAGTACCAGTATCTTGGTATACTCGTATATTTTAATGCTCGTCCCTGACTTAGATCACGACGTCCTTCATATAGAGGTGGAAATACGAAAATTGGGTCATTGCAACCTTTTGTATTGTAGGCATAAAGACACACATACGTATTCGTCTCCGCACCGCTTATATATTATGTGTATATATATATTATGTATGTATGTATGTATGTATGTATATATATATATATATATGTGTGTATATATATATGTGTATATATATATATATATATATATATATATATGTATGTATATATATATAATATATATATAAGAAGTCCATCGTATATATAAATATATATATACATATATATATATATATATATATATATATATATATAATATATATATATATATATATATATGTATATATATATTATATATACGATGGAATTCTTTCAGCTTCCGTCGACTCGATTCACTGAAGGCCTTCGTCGGCCGAAGATTTAGAAGGCACTACTACATGGTGCCACGCATGGCACTGATGTGACGCATGGGAACCATGTGGTTGAGAAGCAAGCTTCTTAACACACAGCAACATTAGACAAAACACTGCTCTACATAGCATTGTATTATTGATCTTATTAGATATTGACTATACCAGGAGCATCAAATGATTTATAGTCACGGTTTCCTTGCTCGCAACAGCAACTAACTGCTTTTAAATGACGTCCCAACTCTCTTCCCTCACCGTACACAGTAGACAATACCATAGATATGAAATAGCTTGAACATAATTGAAGATACATTAGAAAGGATTGGAAACTCATTGTATATGTTTATCTGGATAGAGTTATTTTCGTCTCCGATGTTTTTTTTTTTTTATCTTAGAATTATTATTTTTAACATTACTATTAATATTACAACATCACCAACATCATGAAAATCCTGCTCGAAAAATCATCGTCGTAAACATTATTGGTAAAAGTAGTTTTTTTTTCTTGATGTTATTCTTGCCTCGGTAGTAGTAGTAGTAGTAGTAGTAGTAGTAGTAGTAGTAGTAGTAGTAGTAGTAGTAGTAGTAGTAAAAGTATTATTATTATTATTATTATTATTATTATTATTATTACTAGTAGTAGTAGTAGTAGTAGTAGTGGTGGTGGTAGTAGTAGTAGTAGTAGTAGTAGTAGTAGTGGTGGTGGTGGTGGTGGTGGTGATAATAGTATTAGTGTATTAACGGTAGTAGCAACAATCATATTCCTTATAAAATGATTCACTTTATGAGACGACAATATAAGCAAAAAACGAAAAATACGACAAAGCAGACAAAATCGAAAAGTATATATTTTCCATTAAATGAAGCTGAATGTCCCTACTACGGAATATTCTCTGTTTTGCAGTCGCTGGCAGAAAATATAATGATGCTTATTTAAAAATAATATACGTATGTTTCTCGTGAAGAAAAAATAATCAAAGGCGAAATAGAAAATACATATCGAAAAAGAAAAAAAAATACAATAATCATCTTTTGAAAATAGGTTCTTTATTTGGTATAACTCAAATTTGAAGTGGTTACATTTCTAAACCATTCAGTCTAATGACAGAAAATATCTCAAATTTCTCATAGCCACATGTGTATACAAATATGAAATGCTTATGTGCATTTAAGTGTATATATATATATATATAAGAGAGAAGGAATGCATATATATATATATATATATATATATATTATATATATATATGTGTGTGTGTGTATACATATATGTGTGTTTGTATATATGTGAAGCTACATATATGTATGCATGCATATACATGTATGAGTTTCTTTCTCTCTCTGTTTATATAGCACACACAGACACATATATACATATATGTATATGTCTCTCTATATAAACATATATACATGGGTGTGCGTGTATGTGTACATATCTATGTGCGTGTGCGTGCATGTGTGCGCCTGTGTTTGCATCTGATAGTGTGTGCGCATGCATGTGTGTGTATGCGTGAGTGTGTGTGTGCGAGTATGAATTTTTTGTGTTCACTTTTTTGAATTCTCAATACTTACATTAAGAGGGGAAAATCACATTCTCTTAAATATGAATGATTCAATTATGTCTGCAGAGAAATATGACAGTAAATATTTTTCTTGAGAATAGGATATTTTTTCAATATGAAAAAGGCGCATACGCGCACAAATTGCAGTCTTACGCACGCAAGCAGTGATATAGGTGTACATCAAAAACAAACACTTGTTGATGTACCTGCCTCTGTCGAAAATGTATTTTACTATTGGCCTATTTAAAAATGGCTGCTGACACATTACTCACAGCCTGATTGCGGTGGGTATATATATGGGTGTGAGAGTGTGTGTATGTATATACAGATATACATGTATATATATGTATATATATATATATTATATATATATATATATATATATATATATATATATATATATATATATATATGTACATTTAGATATGTATATATATATACACATATATATATATATATATGTACACACACATATGTATGTACATTTATATACGCATATATATATATATATGTATACACATACACATATATATGAACATTTATATACATATATATATACATATATATATATACATATATATGCATATGTATGTATATGTACACACACACATATATGAGTCTGTGGATACTCTCTCGAAGTGTTAGTCTTATTGGTGCTGCTCACCTTCTTCTTCTTCTTCTCTTCTTCTTCTTCTTCTTCGTCGTCGTCGTCGTCGTCGTTGTTGTCATCGTCCTTGTCTTTTTGTTCTTATTGGCTGTTTAATTTATTGTTCAAACACCTGTTATCCGTCATCATGTTGTGAAGACCATCAATACTTTCTTCAGTTGTGGCTGCTGCAGGACTTCCAGACATCTGCTTATATTCTAGACACTTCCTTCCCATCCTAAGTACAGCTGCCCACTTTACCCTTTTCCATAAAGCAGATGCTTCATCCCCTAGATATAGCAACCACATCAGCATGAACGCTTTTGGGACTAAAGCATTTTTACTCCAAGTAGTAAATAACAATATAATGTCAAATTATGTCCACCTGCAAGCGAGTTCGACACTAGTTATTGTTGATATCTGCTTTTTTATCTGAAAACAAAATGCAGTTGTCAATAAAAAGATGGAAATTAGTGCATACAACCTTTCACGATCCTTGCATCTCACGTTCTTGCATTACTTTCGTGTACGTATGTATATGTATTTATGTATATGTATGTTGTATCTATGCATGTATATCATTTATTATTTTTCTTTAAGTTGCTCCAGTCAATAAACGTGAGCCATGCTGGGGCACGGCGTTGTAGAATTTTTTATTCAAATGAATCGACCTTCATACTTATTTTTTCGGAGCCGGGTATTTATGCTAAAGGATTTTTTTTTGCTTTTGCTGAAGCGCAAGGTTAATGGGGCACATACACGCCTTCATCATTTTAAGAGGCAGTGGAGCACACTCAGATTCAATAGCGCAAACACACATACACACACATTCATCTATAACCGCACCACACACACACACACACAACGCTCATCCTATAGAGGAGCTTCTTCTGGAATCCATGCATCAAATCCACTGTGAAAATTTAGTCGGGCCGAGGCTATAGTAAAAGACACTGTCCAATGTGCCACGTTTTAGCCTTGAACCGCAATTCTTGTGGTTCGGAAGCAGTTTTCTTACCATACAGTTGCGCCTGATGCTAATATAAGTAAAGAGAAAGAGAGAGGGAGTGAGAAAGGAGGGATTGGAGAGATTACGTGCAAATACATGGATATATATATGTATATATAAATAGGTATATGCTTTTATAGTCTTGTATCTGTGCTTGTAGTAACATCTCATTGAGTGTAAAAGCTATATTGAAGTAAACACATGTGTACTGGAAATACTTGTCTCACGTTTCAAATAAGAGCTTATTCAATGAATAATTGAATGTACGTTCTTTTTTCTTGTCTCATAAAAAAATACAAAAAACAGTTTCGCAAAGCAAAAGTCTAAAGTTTGAAGATCAGTAACGTAACATCAATCAAATTTACCAAACAATCTTTCTTTAACCGTCTGAAAAGTGTACGAAGAGCTTTGAGTTTTGACAAAATGGTTCTACACAGCGTATTCAACCTGAGTGGTGCGAAAATACAGAGCAAACCTTTGACATTTCAAAAATAGGAGGGCGCCCTGTGGTTTACTTATATACAACCATATATACAGACAAACATACACACTCGCACACACACATAAACATCTATGTAAATGCGCATATTTATACACACACATGTTATGTATGCATGTATCTCTATACATTATATATATATATATATTATATATATATATATATATATATATATATATATATACACATATGTATATATGTATATGTATGTGTAAATATATGCATATATATATATGTATGTATATATATGTATATATATATATGTGTGTATGTATGCATGTATGTATATAAAGGTATATGTATTTGCGTCTGTGTGAGTGTATAAAATGAGCGTCAAAAAAGAGGATACATTATTAACGAAAACAGTAGGTACAGCGAAATGTAGATGAAAAATAGAAGATCAATAACAGTTAAAATATACGCAGAAGACAAAGGTTTTCTTTTTTTTCTTTTCTACAAGTTTCCCTTCTCATCTCTTAATACCTGTAAATTGCGACAATTTGGAAGTGAAAGCGAAAGTAAACAAAGAGGTAATACGATAGAAAGAATAAAATTGCCTTTTGCTAACCGATACGTATTCACTAATTTTACTCCATATTTGATCTAATATTTCAACTCCAACTTTCAACAATAAATCACTGGTAATCACCAATGTTGTACTGTGATTCAGATATATTGACTTCCAATTCCGGAAGTCATTTATTTCAATAATATTATTCTTATATATACATCTGATATAGGATGAAATTTTTCGAAAAAAATGTCATCAATGGCCAGCATATTAAAAAATACCATTAAAGGTTAAATTTATAAACAAGCGCAAAAGAAAAGCAATTTCTAATTCCAAATATGCAGAAAATAGACACATCGTCCATAACCATATAATTCATCACTATAAGCACGTGACTCGAAGAAAGCCGACAGAAATTTCTTAAGAATTCCGTTATTATAATATCGGACCCGATTTCAGAGTGATGAATTAAATGGTTATGGACGATGTGTCTATTTTCGGCATATTTGACATTAGAAACTTTTTTTTCTTTTGCCCTTTTTTTATAAGTTGTTTATATATATATATATATATATATATATATATATATATATATATATATAATATATATATATATATTATGATGAGATGGCTGCAACGGCCTCACACATGGTGATATCAGTACAGTTGAGAATAGTTCTTCTTCCTATTTTTTGCTATTATCGTAAATTTCTTCTTCCTCTTCCACCAGGCGCTCACAACCTCTACCAATCGAGCAATGGGATTGGTGGATGTTCTGCTTTAGAAATGTATAGAGGATTAGTGGCGCGGAATTGAGACGACGTTATCGGGGAGAGAAGAACCTCAGACAGACAGTACTTTACGGAATGCAGTACCAAGTAATCCCGAATTTTGCGAACCATCTAGATTGCAGGGTATTTCAAAATTTTTGGGATGTTTTTTCTTCACATTGGGTGGTATTGCACCCAATGCTCCGATGACAATAGGGATAATCTTTAGGTTAGACTCTCGTAGTTGACACATCTTAGGGATCTCAATTATCAGGTCTCCATATTTATCAAATATTTCCCTTTATTTCATGATAATATGCTTATCTCCTGGCACTGCTATTTCAATTATTAAACATTCCTGTTCGTCCCTACTAAAGGTTAATATATCCGGCCTTCGCTGCTCTAACGCCTTGTCTGTCTGGAAGTCAAAATCCCCCGGATTTTTGCGTTCCCTTTTTCATCCAGTACCTTTTCTGGTGTATGTCGGTACCAAACACCCGTACACTCATATCCATACTTACGGCAGAGCAGCCAGAGGAAGTTTTGGGCGACCTTGTCTTCTCTACGCTTGTACCGTTTCCGCGCAATTATTATTATTATTATTATTATTATTATTATTATTATTATTATTATTATTATTATTAGTAGTAGTAGTAGTAGTAGTAGTAGTAGTAGTAGTAGTAGTAGTAGTGATTATAGGCTTAATAGTATGGGAATGATGACCACCCTCTCTGTCCTGGTGATGACTTCAACGATAATCATGCTCAATGGTTTTAATATTTTCATTAAGAAAATATCTGAATTTTGCTTCAGGAACCCTGTGTATATCCAAAGTCTATATTTTCACTTTTTAGCAGTATTATTTTGTCTTTTTTAATACTGGAGTGAATCGTTTCTGAAGCTCTTACGGTATGAAAACGAAATATCACGGTGGCAACTGCTGTATATTGCGCATGTTAATGAGAACCTGTCGCACTTTCCAAGTTTGTAGTGACCATAAGTTCAATATGCCCCCCCATGATTATGCTTGCTAATATTTCATATTTTTCCTATATGATATATTAAAGAAGTATTCATGCTGTTTGTTGCTCTTTGGATAAACATAAATCATAGCAGAGATTATCTGACAAATAGATGTGCTTTCTTTCAGAGATTGGCAATCTCAAAGAGATCAAATAAACCTTATATGTATACATACATTATACCTATATCTCTATAAATAGCTATATATGTATGTACGTATGTGCATTATGAATATGTGTATGTATGTGTGTTTATGTATGCGTCATTGTATATGAAATATATATATATACGTAATGTATTACATATATATATATATATATATATAGCAATAATAAATCTCTGAACGAGATGCAAACAGTAACCGCTCGACAACGTATAGTATACTAGCCATCTCAATATGGCTAACCACTAAGGGTGGGTGTTACTGTAGCTTGTAGCCCCAGGAGATCATCATCTCCAGCTGGCCTTAGTCACACTTTCTGTGCCCTTATGGTATTTGCACAGAAAGAGTGCCTGAAGCCAGCTGGAGACGATGATGTCCTGGGGCTAAAAGCTACAGTAACACCCACCCTTAGTGGTTAGCCATATTGAGATGGCTAGTATACTTTACCTTATATATATATATGTGTGTGTGTGTGTATGTACATAGCGATATGTATATTGGTATATATATATATATATATATATACTAA
>NC_043008.1:2334330-2346830 GCF_006345805.1 Octopus sinensis | reverse complement strand
AAGCTCGGAAACCGTAAGAAGATGCTAGCATATATACAATCGCACTACAAAATAAACACGAAATCGTGCGTGGACAGTCAGATATAATAAAATAATACCACACCGGAATCATAGAAATGAAAGATACAAATATTTTCTCAAAGTATCAAACATATCCGTGAAAAAATGTGCTAAAGCATAAAAACAAACATCACAAATTAAACAAAGCGATGTATATTCGCAAAACGTGGATTTATCCACACAAACCAATGCAAGAAAGCAAAAAAATAGCACAGATGTAATCATTGAAATCGACATCTATACACACATGTCCACACGCACGCACACGTGGACAAACTGAAGTTCCTAAATACGCAACTAGAATCAGAAATGGATAAGCGCATACACAAAACGTTGTATGGAAGTGCATTTTTTTAAACATCCAACAATGTTTTTTACCAAATAGATCAGAGAACTTCAAAACTTTAGTTCATCTTTTTAATAGAGAGATATTCGATAAATAACTATTCCTATATTGGTATTACAGAAAATACTTTGGAATACTTCCGCTCAAAAATAAAGATTTAATTGTGACGAATAATACGTAATACGAAATGAATCATTTCTGTTATTTCATATTCTTTTTTGTAATTAGGAGAAAATGCATCGTCAAAAACCACAAAGATTGCGGCTGAGCAAAGTAAAAGACGCTGAAATGTGAATATATAATAGTAAAGTACTAAAGTTGAACGCACATGATATATTTCGGTATCTTTAAACCTTCTAAATAAACAGTTTCGTCATCTGGCTATTACTTTGAAAGATTGAGAATATAAAACGTTATATGAATTTAATATATTGCATTATAAGTGAATGTAATGCACTAACTACGGAATTCGGTATGTAAATAGATTATTTCTAAATCAGGTTTTCTGAATATATATATATATTATATATATATATATAATATATATATATATTATATATATATATATATATTTATTTATTTAAAACACTTCCTTCCCCCACCAAAACATGGGAATGTGAAATAGCATTGTTCTTGAGGTGAATCAATCACATTTAAGCAGTTTAAAATTCATAAGTCACGAATGAGAAATTAGCTCGGAATAAAATTTATGAAAATATATACAGACACACATGTAATCCGTTTGGTGGGTGATTTTTGTCCTTACTATCCACTTCACCTACAATTAGCACTTCCTGCTGTCCACAAATATTAGACGATAATCAAAAGGACAGACATTTCATGCTGACTTTTCCTCACGAATATTCTCCTCAAATCTAATGTGTTTCTCTTTGAATATATTCCGTAAACCGAATTTGTAATATTTATCAGTGGGCAATATTTATTTCAATTACAATATTCCTGAAATGTCTTCGCTAAAAATCTCATAGATGTTACCGGCATACAAATGTCTTCAAGAAGTACTTTCATCCTTGCTTTCCACAGTCAATATAGGTGCAGACGTGGCTGAGTGGTAAGACACTTACTTCTCAACCACATAGTTCCGCGTTCAGTCTCACTGAGTGATACCTTGAACAAATGTCCTCTATTATAGCCTCGTACCAACAAAAGCTTTGTGAGTGGATTTACAAAATAGAAATTGAAACTCATCTGGCATATGAATATCATTCACACACTGTAATCCGTGAATAATATTCTCAAGGTCAACATTTACTCATACACAACCACTTTTTAGGCTCTGTAACTAACTCAGATTTTAACGAAATTAGATGCTTTAAATTATATGATAAATTTCAGCGAGAGGAATCTATCCCTATTATTTATTTGCAAAAATAGTCAGAAAAAAAAACGGAGGATAAAAGGAGATTAACGCATGAAATCCATTTTGACTCCAAATATTATTCTTGCTTCAAAAGAAATCCATATTTAAATTCAACGTTTCTGATAGATCTCCACTAGTGGAATCCAATGATGCCATTTTGTAGAAAAATAAAATACTGGGGACAAATGTGCCGAAAAAAAGTGTTAACGCTTAAAATCAAATTGAAATCCCCCCCCCCCCCAAAATTGTTTACCTCATACGAGTGAACTAATAAAATTGAGTGTCGTTGCGCTTATCTTTTCAAAAAATATCATCCACACACGGTAGAGCGTGGATAATATTCTTAAGGTCAATCTTTACTCATACACAACCATTTCTAAGCTTCTCATTAAATCATTTTAAAACCAAATTAGATCATGTTTATATTTTGAGATTGTTGACATCTTAAGTTACAATTCGATATAAAAACTTAGAAAATCGGTTAAGTAGCAAATATGTGAGGTCACAAACGGGAGATTAACGCCTCAAATCAACTTTGAGTCCAAATATTATTCAAAAGAAAACTCATTTTAAATTTAACTACAAGAATCCCATGATGCTATTTATATATAAAGAACTACTGATAAAGAACTACTGAGGACAAATGTACCAAAAACTATGGTAACGCCTAAAAGCAAATTCTAAACCTTAACAATTTGTTTTTGTTTAGCTCAAATGATAAAACTCACAAAGACGAGTGTCGTTATGGTACGCTTTAAAAAATATGCAAAATGAATAGACAGGTGTCTATTCAAAATGAATAGACAGGTGTGTATACTGAGCGACTCTGTCACACCTTTGCAAGGCTTCTGCTGGTGCTACTCTGCTGCATCAAGGGATTCTGTGGTTCATTGTTTCTGGCTGCTCCCGCATATGCAGCACGATGTACTGCTTTCACATTTCGGGAGAAATGTGAAATGCTTTTGAATAATATTACTCAGAAAACGTGATATGGCAATTCCCGTTCCAATGTGTCGGTCACAACCACAAAATCCCCAGTTTAGCGATACACACACACACACACCCATACATATGCGTATATGTGAATGTGTGTGGGTGTGCATGTGACTGTGTGGAGAGAGAGTGCTCGAGCCGCATGCATACACGCATGTGCGCATGCGTGTTTCTGCACGTTTGCTTTATACCTCTATAAGGCGTAAGAAGGTGAAATTAGTTATGGAGTGTCAAATGAGTGAAGGGCTGCGTTCGGTCACGCTGCTCTTTGCAAATATAACTTTACGTTCTTCTATTCAAATCAGAGATGGAGAAAATGACATATGCTTCTCATTTATTTGAACTAAATTAAATCCGAAGTCACGTGAGTACATGCAAACTGCAATACGCATATATTTCTCATGAAATTTTCTGCAATGCGAGTGCCATGTTTCCTGATTCCACATCAAAATACATAAGTTGATTACTTAATATACTCACATATATATATATATATATATATATATATATATATATATAATATATATATATACATTTTATTTAAAATTGTAGCATCTTCCACAGGTAAGTCAGAAGGAGGAGTTAAATCCTATCCTAAACGATCAATGTGTAAATCAACAAAAGACGTATCAAAGTTAATTTCATGAAAATACAAAACTAAATACTTTATAGCTTACATCTTTCTTGCATATAGATAACATGGCATAGGTTACGCATTCACATTCTATGCTTCATTATTCAATAGTAATTTGAAAAAAAAAAACACTATTCAATTTACTAAAATTTAATTTTCCATTACATTATTAAAGAAAGCATTCCTTCCTTATATTCTCCACTATAAATTTTACTGGTGCTTATGGTCTCCTCACATTTATATTTCAATAAATTCTCTTCCTTTCATCTGATTCCATTCAGGAGTAATGTTGTAACTAATTCAATTAGCTATGTTTGTCAATTCGTACATTTTTACACTTTGCTCTTTATTCTGTTTTACATGTAGATATACATAACCGCACTCATATAAGTGTAGAAACAAGCGCAAGTTTATATACAGCCCCATGACTATATACACACGAGTTCACATGCTTGTGTGAATGGATATTCTCACATACAAACACACACACACATATATTATAAATATATAAATATAAATGCATATATATATACATATATATATATATATATATATATATATAATATATATATATAATATATAATATATATATATTATATACGCATATATATATATATATATATATATATATATATATTGTGTTTGTGTCATACATCAATACGTTTATAGATATTTCGACAGCTGTGCCAGTATAATGTTATACACAGGCACTCTTACATGCGTATGTATTCAAATTGAATACATTTATTACTATATATGCGCGAACTTTGCATATACCCATGTACACAATACGTGTACATTCATGCAAACCTACCTCATACACATATGTGTTACGTGCAACGTGACTCAAACCCGGGTATTTCGTTCATGGATATTAGGTTCAATCCAATAGATATTATTACATAAACCTTATTTTCGACTTCTCTCTCTTCTTTTCTTTTCTTTCGAAATACGTTCCTTTATGCATTTATAGTGAAGTCAAATGCCTCAGCGGATAAAGATTCCGGCGCACATCCATGAGATAGTTTCTTCGGTTCCTGGACCGGAATGTGTGTTATAGTGTTCTTCAGCCACACTCTTTATTCCACGTTGTGGCGGTGAACTCAGCTGTAGAAATATGTTGCAAAGTCACAGGTTCCAAGCTGTATCGGCCCCTTTGCTTTTTGCTTGGATAGCATCAGTGGTGTGGAGGGGGAAGATGATTATGCATCGACAGCTCTGGGTTTCCATTTACAAACTTACCCGGGCCTCAGAGGGGAACTTTCTAGGTTTAATCTCGCGCTCGTTCATGGCCGAAATGTTCTTTACCTCTGCATATGCATACATATACATATATGTATGTGCGTGCCTGTGATTCTTTGAGCGCACATGTGTGTGTGTCTGTGAACGCATACATTATGAATATTAGGTCACAGAATATGCACACACATTTTAATTTGATATAAACGTTGGCATTTCTTTTAACCCTTTAAGTTTTCAGTACAAATACATCTGAGATAGACTTTACCGATTATAGAGGTACCAGTTGAGAACTGTGATCGGTGAGATGTAATTGTTAAATTACAGTGTATTTGAATCTGTATTCATTCCCCGCCGAACTGGACGTAGTTTTTCATTCGGCGAAAGCTATTTAAAAGTCATAAATCTGTCACCCCTTTAATAGACTACTTTTATTCTCTATCCTGCATTGCTCCTACATATTCTTTAGCCATAGGTAGCATTTGTCGGGAATGAGTGTACGTAACACAAAAAGCACATTTCTCGTTAATCTTCATACTATATTAAAATATAGTAACCATATGTACTGCGGTCGATTTAATTGAATACACTTTTAACGTTCTATTCAGTGCTTCATCTAAATGATTATCAATGTTTCACAATTGAAACTTTTTCCCTCTCTCTTTTGCATCACCCTCAATCTCAGTAATGTAGAGACCATCATGGGAACATCATTATCTCTCGCTCAAGTGACATCTAAGTTTGTGGTTATTGTTCATCCTTACGACAAGGTGCCGTGATATTGACCTAACATTTTATATTTTAAATGCCTTTTTAATCATTATGGATGTTATTATGTAAACACGAATTGCTAAACGCAGAAGCTGACAATATATTACAAATCTGAGAAATGTGAGAAATATCGTAGGACTTCATACGGTGTTTCGTTCAAAGATTTCAACTCTTCGAACAGGAATATATAAACTCCTTTATGCTGTTTCATTTTGCTGTGATTTCAAGGCAAATTTTAACTACCAACATTGGAGACTTTTTACACACAGGACACATCATTCGAATCGTAAAAATATGGAAATAGTATCTTAGTAATATTGTATATATATGCCATTGAACCGGCATGATAATGATCGTGTGAAAAGATTTTCTGCTTCATTCATTAGCATTCTATTAGAGGTAAAAGTAGCTTTGTAACTGAGAGTGGTTCGATAATCAGTTAATTATCTAGGTCGATTCAATGAAGTAAAAGCATTTGCCCAATACAGCGTTTCTGTGTGTGCTATTATTGTATACACCGTCGTAGAGATTTGATGTCATACGATTTCGCAGGAGATTTTCAAAGTGAATAGAGATATCTTACACTACATTTACCATCTGATCTTTTATAAGACCGTTGCCAATTAGCAGGATATTCAGCAATCATTCTCTGTAGAAATATGCCGACTTATTCTAGACTCATGACATTTGTCACTGTATAAATAAATTGAATCATTTATAATTCGTGATTTGTGCGTATTTTTAAAGTGATTGCAATTATGGCTATCAATAATATTAATGCAATGTTTATGATGCCTGTATAAAACATAACGTTTTATGTTGCGGAAATCTGGGAGTTCGTAAGAATATAATTAACACATTTTTTTTGTATTTATATTGTGTGAATGTTTGAAGAAACGAATGATGAAAACAATCTCAAGATATGCGTTCCTTTACACGAATTTTCATTCCTATAATCCTCACTTCACATTTACCTCTGTCCAATGTTTGTGAAATACATACATCTATATTACCATTGTCTACGTAATCTTTTCGAGCCTTTTTGGAACAGGTTTCTGACTACTCTAAAAATGGGGATCATTGCTATAATGTTCTTTTATTTTTTGTTTTGCTTTATATGTAATTCTTAATTGTACGTCAATAAAAAAGTAATAGAAAATAATTCCACTTTCAAATCACTCAATATTATGTCTACAAATAATGTATAACAGTGTGCGATATGAACAATATTTCGTTGATGTTCATAACACGAGCAACGTGACAACGTAAGAGTGCAATTGAATATATTCATTTTATTTGTTGTGTTATTTACACGAATTCATTTTATTTATGCGTGTTGCTTGTATTGTTATCTTTCGTTGCGGGAAGGGGTGAAGTTATGACGTATGTTTTCTTTATCCTTCATTACAATAAAGACATTTATTGAACCATATAAACAAATACACGTAGATGTATATTAAATATGCATAAAAATATGAAACTGTTTTAATAGATTTTTAGATACAGTGTGGAAAGACACGTCTGTGCATAAATACATGTAATCCAAAATGTGTTTTTTCCCCCATGGTTTCATAAACAGAACTGCACATATAGTGCAAGACTATGCAGGTGAACCGGTAATGCAGTAACACATATTTAGCATAAAGAAATATGGCAACAAGTGCTTTTGAATTAGTTTGCTGCAAACCCAAATATACTTCTATACTCTCAGACACACATACATACACTCACACACACACTAACACATATACAAACACTAACACATATTCCCATGAACATACACAGACACATGTATACATGTATGTTATCATATCTATATCTATCATCTCTCTCTCTCTCTCTCTCTCTCTCCCCATATTTACATGTGCATGTGTAACGAATGGAGATTTAAGTTTCAATTTATATAACATTCTCCGTCCTGTATGGTAGTTTGAGTTTTCCTTTTGCAGACTTACACCTACTTCGCCACAGGCTGTGACTATTTAGTGAGTATTTCATATAATCTCTGCCAGGAAATATGACTTCAATGCTAGGGTTCCAATGTATACTCTTAAGAATAGCAACCACATAATTGTGATATATTTTCGTAATGATTAAATATATTTCTCTGTCAATACATATATATATATATATATATATATATATATTCTTTTTCCGTCACCGAAATTCGAAAATACTTTGACCACAGTAATATTGTATAGAAACTTCAATTCCCCTTTGCCATGTTTACTGCTGCATAAAATAAAGAGAACTGAAGTAAATTAAAAATGGAATATAAAATTTCCGAAGCATTCTGCATTAGTTTGAACATTACACCATGGTGCTCAATCAGTGGTATTGTGAAAATGAAAATGATTTCTGTATAGATGTGGTATAGATATATTGTGAAGGAAATATGATGTGGCCCAAACGTTGGCCATTTCGAATCCAGCTTTAGTTTTCCATAATACCTATTTTGCCATGAAAATCTGTCGATCAGTGAGAATTCCTTCATGGAATTAGATATTTCGAAGAGGAAAGGCTCTATTTCTGGGGTTGAGACATTTTATCAGAATCTTTCCAATATAAGTTCTGGCAATTTTTCTTTTTTTTTTTCTTTTATCTATTTCGATGTATCCAAATACATGTGTATTGGGTGAAATGAATAACGTAGTGACAGTGACAGAATCCCTGTCAATGATATATTTCAATCAGCATATCCTGCATCATTTTAATTTAAATATTTCAGCTCTCTCGCCAAGGTGTACACATACATGACATTTCATTACACTCACTGTTTATTGGCAATTTATATTAGAATTTAACTTGTAACTACGTGGATCACCGCAGAAGTTTATTATTAAGCCTGGGAATTCAATGTCATCTTTACAATGTGCTCCTAACTCACAACACATGCACGAAACGATGAGGAAAAGCAAATCGTTCAGACCGTGCTAATGCAATCGAATGCTCGCACATAGGGATAAATATAAACACACAGACACATCAAATACAAGATTTCAAACTGTTGATAAAATTTTACTGAGTAAGCATTGAAGATGAAATGCAAACACAATTTTGCAGTTGTTGCGTGCTGTATATTCGCCCAAGAGGGAACACGTGCCTATAATTACTGAAAATTTAAATAAAAAAATATTCCCTTTCAAAGGATTTATGAAATTCTCGACAATCCTGTTTATAACTTTGCTAATTTGTCATGTCTGGGAGAATGGCTTCTCGAACTTTGAACAAGATCTTCTTGTTGATGAGTGATAATCTTTAGTATTTTTTCAGATGTTTATCTTCCAGCATTTCGCTTGAGATTAATATTCTGAAAATACTCAAAGAAAATTGAAAATGAAATTAGCGTCGTGCATGTTTCAGGAGAATGACAAGTAAAACGAATATGTAATTATCATTTCTCCAATTTGTTTTTCTCTCTTCACAACAATCAATGCAGTCTTTCGCATATCAGCGGCATCGATAGTCGCTGTAGTGTTCCTATTTTACAGGGTTGTCATTGAAAGCGAGAAACTCAACTTACTCACCCATGTTCGTATGCGTCAGTGAAACTAATCAATTATTTTTACTATTATAACTCCAACGACGAATACTATTACGATGACAACAACTACAAATGATAATAATATCGGTCTGAAAGTTTATGAACAAGGACAACGGCGGGGATGAATCGATTACATGGACAACAGTGTTTAACTTGTACCTATTTTATCCACCACGAAATAGTGAAAGCCAAAGCCGACCTCAGCGGAATTAGAACTCAGAACCTGCAGGTGGACAAAATGCCGTTAAGCATTACTTCCGGCATGCTTACTATTCTGCCAGCTGACTGCCCTCAAATACAAATATTATTGATAGAGTAGTAGGGACAAAATCATGCACAGAGTTTCGAATCTTGCAGATCATAATTATTTGCAATTGTTCGTAGTTATCTCGCTGCGCGCTCCTGTTTTTTAGCAAAATGCCATCAAAACGTAGGGCTACCCTGCATTTTTCGACCGTATGGTGGGTGGGGGTTACATGATAATGTCAGTGCTTGGTGTCCTTCTTCAAGATTTTTTTGTGCGAAACGCATAAAAGATTTTGAAGTGTAGACTAATGGGCCTGTTAGCTATCCATCAATAAGTAATTCATTGATGACAAATCAACTGCCAGGTTTTCTGTATTTTAATCCACGGAGTTTATATGAAAAGCATCATTCCCTTCATTCCTGAAAATGAAGCATTAGCCTTCTCCATTTTTATGTATATCCAAATTCCCTTCAAGCACTTTCAGTTCTTGTAATCCAGTTTTGCCGCAATTAATTCTCAGACTGTGCTTTCTTTCCATATAACTTTGTTACGGAAGGCTTCACGGATAAAATTTTCTCCTCGTTTATTTTCCCATTCGGTGAAACTTATGTGTCTGCTAATGTAACAAAAATATTTTTATTGTTGTTGCGCATAATATAAGTACAAGATTTCATTTTCCGAAATTATAGCACTTGTTGAAAAGAAATCGTGTTACTACTTTTTCCGTTTCGTGTTAGCAGAATTGTTTGTTTTCCTTTTTCTGTTGTAAGGAAAGATTTATTATTTTATTGCTGACGCCATGCGCTTGCATATATAATCGTAACAAACACAGTCGCAGAGCATTTGAAATAATAACACTTATGTTTTAGAGTAGAACGACTAAACGAAAACACCAAAGTATTTTCTGGTAAACAGGTGTTAATATACAAAGCGAAAAAGATAGTTAACAGCGTCGACGTGAAGCCGAAAAAATAGAAACAAATAAAATAATCACCCTTGTTTTTCTACGATAAAATAAAACGGACAAATCACGGATATTATTTAAATTTTGAAAATCTTGTTTAACAATTATCCTTGAGTACATAGAGCTGCCATGAAGAAAAACGCGTTAGTTCACAAAAACTACCAAACACGATAATAATTTTAAGCTGATGAAATGCAGGGGGCGAATATATTGGGTAAGTGATGACGACGACGACGACGATGACGACTATGATGATGATGGCGGTGGTGGTGATGATGATGATCGTATTGGCCTAGAGTAGCGTGTGCCTTCTTATATGGAAGCTGAGATTGTTAAATTTGAGTATATAGATGATGAGAGGAGAAAGTCATAAGTGGCTAAGAGAAATTGGGTGAGGATGCATATTTTTTAAAGGGAGAAGCGTTCTAGAAGTACAATCCAATATTCGTGATGACAGCAATTCGTGTCTTTTCTCCTCTGTTGGAAAACTTTGATAATTAATAGACATCGATAAAGTACTGGCTTAAATGCATTAGAAAACGAAAAAAATAGCTTGTTATATTTATGATCAATTAACGCTATATTGATGTCACATAATAGTTATAATAATTTGTATCATATTGAGAAACCCTGAAATTTTATATGTTGGCTAAGCCGATTCTATGGATCTCAGCTGTAAACTGCTACTTATTTTATCGACCCTGAAAACATAAAAGGAATTTAACCCATAAGCATTTAAACCGGTCATATCAGGGCTATATATTGTACCAGTTTTATCATCAAACTGGTCAGATGTGGTTTCACACACCTACGCAACAATGTCAATATAAACACTCATATCATCCTAATAAACAAAATAAACAATCACATCAACATGATTTCAAAGATTCCATGCTGTGCATGGCTAATTCAAAACGATTTCATCATATATATATTACATTTGACAGAATAATCTAAACGCTAAATGGTGAATTTCAAAACGTAAAGCCCGAATAAACGCTTAATAATAATGTTAATAACAACGATAAGGAAGCGTAAACTGTGCAACTACATTAATGTTTATGTTCCAAAATTAAAGTCCGAGGAATTTTGCGGTTCATCAAACAGCTATACATTTTACGCACTATTGAAGGCGGTTTCAGTCATTAACACTTCCTTATAAGTTGGTGTTAATTATATAGTTGTTGATAATATTAATTATGTACTCATTGAATTTAGACTTTTGTTAACATCTTAAGATGCTGCAATTAAACTTGCAAATGTTTGGCGTGTGTGTAAGAAAAAGAAAAAGAAAAACACATGTATATAACTCTCGAATTTAAAGAGGAGAGCCCTGAAAGCTTGTTTCAATATTTGCTTTGGCTTTACCCTTCTTGCAACAACAGTTTCCACACTTCTATTATTCTCTTCAGCCTTGGTATTATGCATCAAGTAAATAACAGTTTCTCGGAATATTTAGGACACAGGATATTTACTGATCACGGTAACATAACATTCTTCGGATTTACAGCTTCTCATCGATTTAAATATCGTTATTCTGGTTGAAATCTATTAATATTCCAAGGATTTAAGCGTATTATATATAGAGAGATTTGTAACAATTGAAAACCATTATTAATCTACAAATACTTTTTTAAATTACCGTTGTTGTCGAGTCAAAATTATTCCCTCTTTTCCGATTTATTGATGCAGTTAGTATTTATATTATTGCTAATGTCATTAAAATAATTGTTATTATTCATACCGTTATTGTTATGCTAAGCATACATCTCATGGACAACGTTGCCACTTTTAGCGTAAGTATTAAAATAGATTTCATGTAATTTAATTGGAAACAGACTAATGTGTGGTTCATATTTGATTTTTATATTCTTTATATAAATATTTTATTCGTGTTATATATATATATTATATAATATATATAATATATATATATATATATATATATATATATATATATATATATATATATATATATATATATAATATATATATATTATAATATATATATATATATATATAATATATATATATATATATAATATACTTTATTTGAAATTTATTTATTTAGACAGACGATTTCTAAAGAAAAAAATATGTTTCATATCCGAAACGAGGCAAATCAAACATGCAGAAATAAAACAATAAAATATATAAAAGATACACGAAAAGACAGTTGCTGATCTATCCACTATATTCACAAACGAACAAAGCAACAACTATAAACATATTCGTGGACACGGTCATGCGTATGAATATATATACACATACATACGTCGGAATTTATGGATGTGAATATGTGAAGATGCATGTAGGCTTAA